>NC_056728.1:377576066-377698566 GCF_019279795.1 Protopterus annectens
GAACAGCTAGGGTACTATAACTGGGGGCAAACTTTCTGTGGTATCCTGCTGTCCCTAACAATGCCCTCACCTGCTTGTTGGTAATGGGGGCAGGCCATGGCTGAATGGCTTCCACTTTGGCAGGTTCTGGTTTGATCTTACCACTCCCCACTCTATGTCCCAGGTAGGAGACCCCTGACATACCCACATGACACTTACTGGGCTTAATGGGAAACCCTGCCCTCTGTAGTCTGCTCAGTACATCCCTAACATGCTGAAGGTGCTCTTTTCAGGAATGGCTGTAGATGGCAATGTCATTCAGACAAGCAAGGGCAAAATCTCCTGCTCTGGCTAGGATATGATCTAACCAGCCTCTGGAAAGTCACTGGGGCAGTTTTCATCCCAAAGGGCATCTTTGTGAGCTCATACAAGTTGAAAGGAGTCACAAAGGCTGACCTCTCTCTAGCGTTGAGAGTCAAGGCCACCTACCAGTAACCCTTGGTAAGATTAATAGTGGTAAGATACTTAGCCCCACCTAGCTGCTCTAGGGCTTCATCTGTCCTAGGCATGGGGTAAGCACCTGACTCTGTGTGACTATTTAGTTTCCTGTAGTCCACACAGAACCTGGTGCTGCCATCCTTCTTTGGTACCAACACCACTGGGGAGGCCAAGGGACTGCTCCACTCCTGGATTAGCCCCAGTTCCAACATTCCCTGTATCTTCCCCCTCAGAGTCTGTTTGAGTCTCTCTGGTATCCCATAGGGGGCCTGCT
The DNA here is from genome assembly GCF_019279795.1 of Protopterus annectens. Classification (NCBI taxonomy): domain Eukaryota; kingdom Metazoa; phylum Chordata; order Ceratodontiformes; family Protopteridae; genus Protopterus; species Protopterus annectens. The sequence continues at coordinate 377,576,818 of NC_056728.1, forward strand.
TAATAGGCCTTTGGGGCCCTGTATCCACATGGTGTTGCACCAGGTGAGTAAACCCTGGTTTCCCAGTGAACATCCCACCAAACTCCTGTCACACTTCTTGGATTTCTTGAACCTGGGTAGGGGATAGCTGCTGGGCATTTCTACCCCTTCCACCTCAGGGGTCCACTCTCTATACAGTGACCCTTTGTCCCAGTATACAGATTCCTCCTTCCCTTGAGAATCAGGTGCCTCTCTGGCTACAACCCTCAAGCCCTGTAATGTAGGGTCTGAGAGCTGAGTCTGTCTCAACTCTCTCCTCAACTTTCTCTTTGTAACCCTTCCCAGCTCCTCTTCCATTGGAAGTCTGGCATCCTCTGACAGTGGTGCCTCACTGTTAGCCTGGGTACTACTACTCACCACTGCCCTTGCAATCACTCTGTCCAAGGTAACATCAGTACCCACAATCAACTGTGGTTCACCTTGAGTCTCACTGCTACAGGGTAGCTCCCTCCCTGAAGTAGCCACCTCACCAGTCCTGGCTTCAAGTGTGCAGTCTGTCTGGGTCCCCCCAGCTACCAGACCCATATGCTTGTCTCCAGGCCTAACTTTGTGTAACTGCATGCACACAATGTACTGCATTATCAAAATCATTCCTATCATGACATCTGCAGGGATATCATCAAACACACCTACTTGCTTGCTTACATTTTCACCCTGCCAGTCAAGCTGAACTCTAGCCAAAGGTATTTGAAATGGGGTCCCTCCTAAAGCTCTGACTGGAGTAGACTGCCTAAGCAAGTAGTGGTCTTCCTTAACCATTGCAGGCTTCACAATGGTTAGGTCAGAGGCTGTGTCTCTCTTAGCAGTGGTCTGTTTCCCATCTACTAAGATAGGTTATAACCTCTTGTGGTAGTTTGGTACCCTTGTTGTCTCCAAACAACTTACTGCTGGCATTCTGTTATTCCCAGATACTGGCAGTCCCACCTTTTTTCCCCCACCTTGCCTCCATGAATATCTATATGCTACATGGCCCCACTGGTTACATTTAAACCATATAACCCTTGATCCTGGCCATGTACCTGAACTACTGGCTTCCCCTTTTACTAGTGGTCTCTGTTTGGCTGTTTTAGGCTGCCCACCATGGGTTTCCTTAGACCAATGTGCAGCACTATGTATCTCTTTCTTGTGCAGTGATGCCTTGCTTGCTACGTGTAGATCTCCCATTTTCCCCACCTCATCTGCAGTATTACATTCTTTATCTGCTAACTAGATTTTCATGTCCTCAGGCAAAGTGCTAAGGGCTTGTTTCCTCACCAAAAGGTCTGCCAGCCCTTCAAAAGTGGTGACTTGATACCCAGTCACCCACCTATGAAAATAACTGCTTAGTTCAGCAATATATTCACAAACACTTTCATCTGCCTTGCATCAGTACTCATGAAACTTTTTTCTATAAGGTTCAGGTGTTAACTTAAAACACTCTAATAAACAATTTTTAACAGTATTATAATTTAAGCAATCAGTATCAATTTAGAAATAGCAGTTACAGCTTTACCATGGAGTAAGGAGGTCAGGAACCATACCTAGAGCCCTTGGTCAACATTATACTGTTTACATACCCTTTCAAACATATTAATAAAAACTGTCAAAATTATCACCCTCTGTAAATTGTGGACTGACCTTTATTGCTTCTGGGGTTTTGGTTATTCCCTTCCCCATTGCCTCCATGACCCTGGTGAAGAGTCAGCATATCCTTTTCATGTTGCCTCTGTCTCTCATTTTCTTCACCTTCTAGACTGCTCAGTCTCTCTGCTGCTTTTAAATCCATTTGTTTCTCCTGCTGCAGTCTCTCTGCTGATTCTAGTTCCAAATGTTTGGCCTCCAGTTCAAGTCTCTTTAAATCCAGATGGATTTTTAAGTCCTCTGAGGCAAAGTTAAACTGTCTATTTTCTGAGAGTTGTACATCCCCAAGGTCAGTCTGGTTGTCCTCCTAGTTGCTGGTATGTGATGCAGCTGTAACTAAGGCTGCAATAATTTCTGCTTTAGTCAGGTTGGCATGCACCAATCCTTTGTCTTGGCACATCTCAGCCAACTGGTTCCTTGTCAGCTTGCCATACTCCTCTGCTGACATCCTTGCCTGCTCTCCCTGACTAACTAAGTTAATGAAAAATAAATATAACTATTGTGATGTGAAACTCTGAATGTTCACCATCTGGCTGCTTGAGAGTACAAAAAGCTTCTTTAGTGATCACTGTTTACAGGCTACATGAGTTCAATATCTAGACCACTGAATCCTAATATGTGATGTGGTGATCCTAATACTGCCAACCAATAGATGTGATGACCCATCACTGGACCAGTAATCAAGGAACCTCAGTCCTCACCACTGCCAACAGTGGGGGATGTACATTAAGAGGATGACAAGTATACACACAGTATTTCCAGATGCAGCTCTCTGCATTAAGTGCAATTTCCCTTAAGAGCGCAGAGAGACCACAGTCAGTTTGGGGATGGTTTCTTACTCTTTCTCCAGATCCCCAGTAAAACTCCCCACTGGCACTGCTGCTAAAATCTCAGCTGAGTGGCCAAGCCAAGACCTCCAGCACTCTCTCTGTCCAACCAGTGCTTCATGTCCCTGTCCAAGTAGCTGACACACACACATACTCTTTGAGGTTTGCTTTACACACACACACACACACACACACACACACACACACACACACACACACACACACACACACACACACACACACACACACACACACACACACACACCTATGAAAGGCTGGCATTGGTTTACTAGCTATGCCCCCCTTTTTGCTCAGACCATAAGGTAGTTATCACTGCCACCAGTCAACTCCTTATCAGCTACTTTAAGGGCCTTAACAAAGGGTGCCCAATCTTACTGTGTAATATTAATATTAATACAAATGATAGTTTGACGCAAGAGCAAAGCTATTATGAGTGGCCCACAGTGTCACTAAAATAAATATGCAAGTACTCTCAAAACTTAAATATCTCTACACAAATCAGCCACAATTAAAATTTTCAATACATTTAATAATAAATAATAAAAGTACAAGTTAATACTAAATATATATTCACAATGACATCAGAGTTCAAAACCACAGGAAATATTTAAAACAACATTGCAGGACAGTCCCAAATAAATAAATAAAAATATCTAATCTAAGCTTCACTATATTCCTGGCTGAATCTAAGAGAATTACTATACCCTAGTACTTAATAGCAAGGCAGATGGGGTGAAAGGATCTTTTAGTTATTGTCAGATCAAAGACAGAATACAGAATGGTGTGACTCTCTAAGAGACTTCTTAAATTAATATCTCAAATATAACTTCTGGAATACCTTGCAGGGTGACATCATTTCTTGTCATCTGACTCTATCCCAGGTGAAATCCCCACTGCTGAAAGCTAGCAGTATTTACCATCTACTTATGAAAATACATAGACCTCAGATCTTTGGCAGGTGCTGGAAGTCATAAAACAATTGCAATAATTAGTCCACTCCAAAGACAACAAAGAAAGCGTCTCAGCACAGACCTATGTGTCTTGCTGCCATAAAGTAATTTAATTTCAGCTATTTTTCTGAAGTTTTGCTGGACTGAAGTTAACCTCCTGTATTTTAGTTTCCATTGTTAAAATATATACATTTAAACAGTTACAATAGAGCATGTACATTTCTGTTCTCTTCCAGCAGGGCACACTGTGGTTATATTTTAAACAGCACTTTGCAAAAACCTTTCCAACACACTCTTCTCTACCAGCAGTTTGATATACACATGACATACAGTTCTAATATATTTGTAACACAAGCATCTTATATAAATCACGTTCATATTCACAAATAACATATAATTATTTACAACATTCCAGATAGCTGTGCTGGCAGTATCCCCCTTTGTCACACATACCATAAAGGTTATTGCTTTCTTTGATAAAGGAGACATAACTAGAAGGTATAAATGCCAGTATAACATACTGGCCCTTCACAAAACTTCTTTTTTAGAAGTATGGGTGGTCATAATGAAGATACGAGTTAGAGAAAGTTGGCTTATGGTATAGGGTGGAAAAGAATTTTCTTTTCATCCTGTTTTTTCTTAATGTAACATCTAAGAACGTAACTTCATTATGAGAAACATGATGCGTACATGACAAAAAGGGAGAAACATATTGAATGTATTTTAAAAAATTCATTCAGACTGTCCATTGTGTCAGACCAAAATATGCATATGTCATCCAGAAACCTGGAATAATTAATCCAACAGTTAGCAAATGGAGAGGTAACAATGTGGTCCTTCTCCCAGTCCACAACACCACAATGGTGTAGATAGGGGCATTCACCACTACCATTGCTAACATCTGAATTTGTTTGTCGAAATCTCCTTGGAAAAAAAACATAGTTGTTATCCAAAAAAACTTGCATACAATCATCTGTCAACTTGATAGCTGTGTTGGATGAATTAAAGCATTGTCAAATAACTTCAAACCTTCATTGTAGAGTATGGCTGAAAATTAGTAATACTACCTATAGTGATAAAAATCTGGTATTCCCTGTACTATTTGTGATTTATGCCTTTTAAGAAAACTTAAATAATCTTTTACCAGCTAAGTATGTTTTGTAATTATGAGTTTCAACTTTCTGTCAATGAATGTAGTCAGGGGACAGATTTTTGAACCCTCATCTGCCACAGTGGGCCTCAGAGGAAAGGCTGAAATAGACTTGTGTGTTTTTGATATACAAAATATTTAGGGAACTGCAGATTAGAGATTCTGTATTTTTTTGCTATTTTTTGTGTGCTTAAAAGAACATCCAGGAGAAAAAGGTAATTTTTATATGCAATGTCAATCTCATTCCTGAAAACTTGCATGTATTTGTCCGTCAACTGGAATGTTTTACATATGAGCTGAATAGTCTTGGATGCCCATCATTGCCAGGGTCCACCCTTATTTTGCTTCATAAGTCGAATGGATCAGTTGTAAATTAACCAATTTAATAAGTCAACTTCACCCAGTGTCAGGTTTTTATACTGACCTCATTTCCATTTTAGGAAATCCATGGTATTTCTGTCATATGATTCTTCATATATGTGCATAGCTGAGTGGTGGTGGGGAGTTAAATAGGCTCTTCTTTCTCAGTTCAGAAGTCTTTGTTATTCTGGATGCATCCTTGAAAGTAATTGCCAAATTCAATATTCTCATATATATAGTTTTAAGTGTCTGTGAGCATGTCAGGTGGAGTAATGGTTGAGGAGGGCACACACTGAAATCCTTTTTTAAACAACATGTTTTTGCCCTATGACAAAATTACTATAGTTAAAATATTATATTTGTAATATATATGCAAAATGCCATTATCAGAAATCTTGGTATTATCAAAAGATATTGTAAAAGTAGCTCCCCCCATGCCTTGCCCTTTTCATGTTGTCTATCCTCTTCAATCCCAGTTGGTCTGCTTTTGTCCCCTTCTCTCCCCTATTGCTCTCCTGATGATATGCAAGTCATTCCAATTGTCTTCTGGGTGGTAGGTCTAAAGGGACAACCTGGGGATAAAAATACCTGCTGTTCTTGGTTGAAAATAATTGAGAATGTTTCTCAGTATTATATCATACGTGTCCTATCATGGTATGTATTATGTAACTGAAATTGACCATTTTGAGTGGATAACAACCCATTCCAGCAAGAATAAATTCTGTAGTAACTACTACTAGAATGTTCAGATGAATAAATTGTGCCTTACTTTTTGTTTAAACTTCACCAAAACAAGGCCAACATTTCCAGCCACCCAAAGGGTCGAAATGAAGAGATGATAAGGGTCTGAATGGAAAGATGATAAGGGTGTGAATACAGAGATGATGATGGTCAAAATGGAGAGATGATAAGGGTCTGAATGGAGACATGATAAGGGTCCGAATGGAGAGATGATAGATAAGGGTCTGAATGGAGAAATGATAAGGGTCCGAATGGAGAGATGATAAAATCATCAAGCAAAGGAGAATAGTACTGCTGGAACTGAATGCATTCTAAACTCTTGGTGAATACCTTCACAAGATGGACCCATATTTTACAAAATGTCACCAAGATGACACTGATATGTAGACTGTATTTTATATAGCATATATCATGGATAGCCATGGGTAAAAAGTAAAAACAGAAAGTTGGGTGCACAAATCCCAGAATAAAAAAGTGCCCAATCCTGGTATGCACACTGGTGCCTGGGCAGGTAAAAATGACAATGTAGAATCCTCAAGACACAAAAACATTCCTACAATGGGGTTAGGCCAGGTTCAGGGTGATGATCCCATCATTTTTGGAAGAAATACTGGTCCACAAAAAACACAAAAATTGACAGGCCAAAAAAGAGCCATAAAGATGACAGAGTGTACTATTGAGGATAAGAAAGAAATTAAGCAGTGTGTGCAAGAAGGTCATAATTTCCAGCTATAAGTTTTTTAAAAGATTAAGAGAAAGATTACAGCAAGAAAAATACTTGCACAAGAAAAACTGTCAAAAGCTTCAAATGCAAATTTGTGTTCATTAATACAACAGATCTATGAAAACATTATATAAGCCAAGAATCTAGGGCCATCAGGAAAAAGAAGCCACTGAGGAAGTGTGAAAATAAAAAAACATAACCTAGAGATTTTTGAAAGGTATAAAATTTAGTTATTTGTTTTTTGTTGCAAAACTAAAGACATAGATCCAGGATCAAGCACTGCTCTTTGGATATTGAATTGGATGGCTATCTTGTATAATGCAATTTTGGCTTATTCCAAACTTAAAGTACATTTGTCTACAGACTTTGTTTTCCCATATGTCATCCTATGGATTCTGCAGCCACAGTGAAATAGTTTTTAAAACTGATCAGCATTTGATACTTCAAGGCATCCTGGATTTCTTGCATTGCCTTTAATTTTGTGACTATGAATCTAAATCTACCACTTTTCACCATACCTCTTAACCTCTTAGTACAAGAATTGTTGACAAAACCAAAAGTAACCGGGAGACAAAGGCCCAAATTCAGGGCATAATTTAAATATTGCTCTTATAAATTTAGAAAGTTTAAATAAAAGTAAAAACCACTACAACAGAGAGGCCGTGGTTAACAAAAGAAACTATGATAAAATATAAACTTTGGACTCAACACGACTCTGTATAATTTATAAATAGCAAAAAATAATTTATTGAGTTATGGTAAGCGCTTTCGCGTACCTTCCTGTACGCTTCTTCAGACCATAAAAGTTACAACAAACTGAGCAGCTTTATATACAAAACCCATAAGCACTTAATTATTCAATAATAGTTAAACACATTCAATGATTCTATAAAACAATTAAGACAGTTAAAAGCAACAGCATTAAAAGGGAATGTTTCTAAAAACACTTCCACAAAAAGAATTAGAAATCCATATGAACTAAACAAATACTTAAACATTCTCTATAGAAATAGAATAAAGACAATTTGAAAAGTTAATTATTAAGTTACGTAAAAGCATTAAGAAATAACCAAAACTAATGAACACACGTATCTACACTAATAACTTCAGTATGAGAATATAAACAACACATTCAAACAAAACAAAACAAAATAAAAGTAAATGCACTGAAATGTGCAAAACTATATAAAAATAGAATGTGTGAGTGAAATGTGTTAGTAAGCATAAATCAAGCTATATAAGTGTACATTGTTTCATAACTCATTAATGAAACCTGCAAATTTAGCTAACATATGTATATATTGTTTACCATTCTATAAATAAAAATGTGTAAGCATATATAAAAATGCACAAATATAAATGGCTATAGGTAGGCCATACGACAACTCAGGTAAGGGAAAAAAAGTGGGGGGGGAGGGAAGTTAGAAACATAAAACAATTTTTTTTAAAACAAAATTTAGAAAGTTGCTAGAATGATATGTTTTACATTAGCATGCATTCTCTGAAGGATGTAAAGTCTAAAACTGAAATGTATTCCATTATTTAGTGACTTCAATCAATCTTTATTGATTTAACAGAAAACCACAAATTTTATGAGGAACAGGTCAACAACATGAGGCAAAAATATGGGTGTTCTATGAAATTCTGGACAGTTGAGAGGTTTGCTTTTCAAGCTTATTATTTCAATGATCTAAAGTGACTCTGTTGTAAAGTACTTATTGTAGTAGCAGTTATGTCAGCCAGAAGAATTTCTCAATTATGTTCCATGATGGATAAAGAACCTTAGACAGTTTTTCACAAGGATAGGGTGTATCTGAGAAGACTTTCCTTTATGCCTATGGCAGTACCTGTAGTCTCTTTGAATATATGCTTTTAGCTACCAGTTTAGTTCTTAAACAGAAAAACAAAGGTAGAAGACTGCTACATGCAATGAATATGTATAGACATCTCAAATATTGATTTAATGGGATTAAACCATGCAGAAAATCTAATCAGCTGCTTGTGTGTGTTATGAAAGAGAAACTGGATCCATTGACTAAGCAGATAGCTTCTTAGTAGTTGGAAATTATACCGTTTCATGTCATGACAAATTTGAGAAGGCTTTGACTCAGAAGGCTAGGATCCACACCACCAGGTTAGCAGCTACCATTGTAGTCATTCTTTCCTCCTAGCAGCTGCCACCTGCTCCTGTCCACATTCATTGAGTCAACTGGACCTGCTTTAGTCTCTTCCAGCCTCAACCTGACATACATCCAGGGCTAATGAGGAGATTGAGGACACTGCTTCAGCATCATACTTCTGCCAGGGTGTGTGGACTAATCCCACCATCCTTTGGAAGCCTTACAAATGCTTTACAGCTACCTTTGGAAGATACATGTGCGCTTTTACACAAGTACAAACCCTGACCAAATGGTATACTACTTGAAGAGTGGAGCTCACAAGGCTCACCAGGCTCTTCATGCTGCTAGTGAAGTGGGTCTAGGCTGCCTCCCTTCCCAGGATGGGTGATCTGGCATCGGTTACTCACTCACATCCTCCACCTATGGCCCTTCCAGAGGCTGTGCCACTAGTTGAACATGAGTCACCTGGGGCCCAGTCAGTGCTGTATTCCTCTGTACCATGGGGCTGAGTTCTAACAATGCAATCTTTTCAAGAAATATATCTGCTCAAAGCATTGTTGAGGCTGCTGCTGGGATATCAGTTCACACACAGGTTCATAGATTAGTAAGTATATGCTAGGCATGTGGTCCATAAGACCACTGGGAATTCTAGCCAACTAAGTTGACAAATAATTGGCTGAGCTAGGCTGCCAAGTTGAGGAGTGGATGTTACATACCCCCAGGGTTGAATTTATGATTGCCCATCCAGTCATCCATTGTAACTTTGAATGCAGCCAATATGTTATATTGCTTGACATGTAGAGGAAGCTTCTTCCATAAATAGGGGATTCATTGGGTTAGGAATCTATCATGATGACAGCAAGTTTTATTTATGTGCTGGTAAAGGTTAAGGTCTTTAGTGTAGACATTTGTACAGTTATTTGTTTTGTGTAGGTGTCATAGTTCAAGCAGGGTGGGATATTTCATTGCTCAGAAAGCCAGGAACAGATCACCACTGGTGTTGTGTGTTGTTGAGTGCTATAATAGTTAAGGTATTTACCTCACAGACTCAAAGTACAGGATTTGATTCTCACATTTGATTAGTGTCTGGTTATTGATGAGGCATGAAATAGTCTGCAGACTGGTTGCCTAGTATTTATCTATGAACCATAAAGGAGCTTTTACGAGCCAGAGTATAGTGTGTCAGCTTTTAAGCTACAAGTGTAGCTTAGTGACTTTAAACCAGTATTTCTCTTGGTCAGAAATATTTGAGGCTTCTCAAGTTGGATGAGATGATTACAGAGGTCAAGCAAAAGGGTGCACTGCATTCCATGATGGGTCAGATGAGGGAGGTGTAGAGAGTGATTATGACTCTCACACTCCTGGAAGATATGCCTTGGAAATAACTGTGTCAGATTGAAGGGTTTCCTGACTACAGTTACTATGTTGTAGTCAAAACTTAGGCTGTTTCAGATAAAAGTACCAAGATCTCTGACAACTGAGTTGATTTAAACTGGATGGGGGATTGCATATGATATGACATGGGGGATTCTTGCTTGCTGAATAAAATCAAACTACATGTTTTGGCACTATACTTAGCCCTGCAGCTAGTACATCTGGTGTCAGTCTAATTAAGCCTTTGTTCGAGAATGTGTTTTTCTTAGGGAAGCATATGATGACAACTATTTTACATTTATTTCCAAAATTAGTGAGCCATAGACCATCAACATCTGCCTTAACATCAGAATAGTAGATGTCAAAGAGAAGGGCACCCAGGACACAGTCTTGGGAACTCCACTGGAGATATGCTTTTGTGTGGAAGAGGTATCCCTAACCCTTATTGAGTTAGTACTGACCAGTGGATGACATAAGGATTGATGCTAAGTTGCATAAGCTTGTTGACATTACCTGTATGGAGAATTGTGTCAAAGACTTTAGTTACACCCAGATATGAAGTTTGGATTGATTTGGATCCAGGAACTGTAGGTTTCCTATACCATCTTTTATGAGATCTGCTATAGTGCATTTCATGACCTTACAAATAATACTGGTGAGACTTCAGTGTCTGTAATTACCTGGAGCTGTGGTGGGTGTGACCTTTGTCTAGGGGAACCACTATGTCAGTTTACCAAGGATCAGGCACATAAGGTTAAGTATGTTAAGTAGGAGATGAGCAAAGGTATATTTGACTGTTTTAAGCAGGCAATCAGGTACAGTGTCTGGAACCACGGAAGTAATGTTTCTGCTCTTTGACAGAGATGATGAGTTTTCATTGAGTGAGATAACAGGAAAGTAGAAATTAATTAGATAATAGGTGGACAGAAGATTGGGTTGGTGAGGTGAAATTGAGCTAAATTTGTCAGCAAGGATGTGGATAATGTCCTCAAGATCAAAGTAGAGCTGTTGGATATTAGCCTAGAGGAGACCTGAGTGCTACTTCCAAGATTACTGATATAGCTGAAGAAAGCTTTGTGGTTGCCTTTGGCAGAAGTAGCAATTTTTAATTCATAGGTAACATTACATTTTTTAAGAACACCAGATTTTTTTCCTGAACTATTTTAAATCCTTTTTTATCTTTTAAACACCTTTAATAAATTATCACTTAAGACATAGGCAAACATACAATTGTATAAAATAAAAGCATCTATCTTGTTCCCAGTTTTGAACACTATACATCATATATGTTTTTTGTACAACTAATATTAGTCCAGCATTAAATAAATTGCTCAATCCATGCCTTAGCTTAAACCTCAGTCCTCCTCCAGAACATTATTCTGCATGCATTCTTCCCACAATTTCCATTGACTTCTATGTAGTTTGCTCTGACCCTTTTCTAAAGATTCCATTACAGTTCTTTTATCACTGTTATAATATTCACTACTTCAAATATAGTTGGTTTAGACTTTGATTTTCATTTTCTAGTAATTGCTTTTTTGGCAACCACAAGAAATAAGCTTAACAAGGTATTGCTGCGGCTAGGCAATTCAGATCCAGTGTACCAGCTCAAAAGAATTATTTCCTTAGTTGCACCCATTTGTTTATCCAATATTTCTGACAGAGTAATCCACAGGGAATTTTTAAAGTCTGCCAACTTATTACACTCCCAAAACATATGTTCTCAGTTACCACTTTCTTCCCCATCACACTGCCAACATTTGCCATTTATCTGAGGAAACATTCTTTGGAATCTTCTTGGGGTATAAAATTACCTATGCAAACACTTCCAAGCAAAAAATCCTAAATTTTCTGGACTTTGTTGCATACTTAGGAGGCATACATATTTCCCTTGCAAATCTTTTCTAACTCCATTTGATTGATTCCTATAGTTAATGCACAATATTTTATATGATCTACTAATTATACCTTTTTTATTAGCAGCTTCTGTTCTAAATTCAACTAAAAACTCTGAACCACAAGACAATAAAACAATGAACTAATAATGACTTCCAATGTAGGCAACTAGGATAACCAGAGAAGTATCAGCAGCAGCTTTATTGAAAACAGTTGAGTGCTTCCATTTTGTATTTTACCAGAGCTTCATCAAAACTAATATCACACTTAACATGTAATTCTTAAATAAATATATTAAAAGGCACATGACACCAAAGGGCCAATAAAATAAATGAATAATTAAAACTAACTAAATAATTATTACAATGCATTGAGATGTTTTAACTGCATGATAGGGTTTACTGAACATGCTCCGTTCAGTCCAGGCAAAATCATAGCATTTAATCTGAGCTGCTTCCAAATGTTCATGCATAATTCTAACTTGTAAATCTTTATTTATTTGTACGATAACTTTAAAACCAAATTTATGTGAATTACAATAACCAATGTGCTTATATAAGGCATTTGTATTTTTCTTATTTTTTTATATCCACCAAATGTTCATACATATGGCCCTTAAATCTTCTAGAGGTTTTGCCTACATAGTAGGCAGGACAGAGCAAGCATTTCAAACAGCAGTAATAATGGCCCCTAACTTTATAAGTAATGCCTTTGACTATGACACTGTCTCCACAAATAACTTAAGAACATTGGGAACAAAATCCACATTTATATGTTCCCTTCTTCCAATTCATTGTACAGTAAGTAGTGTTTGACTAGATTCAAAATATTTTAAATGTATTATCTCCTTTCTATACCAAACATCTTTTTTTCCTATTTTCTTCAGAATTTCAGAATCAGACAGAATTAAATTTCAATTCTTACACACACACACACACACACACACACACACACACACACACACACACACACACACACACACACATATATATATAACCAGCTAACACGTTGCTATCCAAGCTATATGAAGATATGAAGAATTTATTCCCATTTTCAAATGAAGAAAATGTATTATGATATAAACTTACATTGGTCTGTAATGGAATTACAGAAAATAGGTGTATAAATATCTAATTCTCTCTTTGTTGTTACTTCATCTCTTATGTTGCTTAAGATATTTTTGGGATAACCCCTCTATAAAAACATCTATATTAAAAAAGTCCTATTCACTCAAAAATTTTTCTGACTCTGAGATCATTCTGGCAAGTCGCACAAATTGTCCTTTTACCACTGACTTTTTTGTTGCTCAGGATGTCACCTAGTAAAGTGAAAATATGAACTGGAAAAAGTTGATTTACGATAAATATTAGAAGTAAACTTATGATTAATTACATTCTTTTCCACTTCCACATCAAGAAATGAGATTTTATTCATGCTGAAAGTGGAGAAAAATCTTAAAAAAGATAGAGTGTTGTTAATATAAGTAAAATTTCCTGCAGTTTTTCAACCAAATCATTACACAGTAGGAAGATATCATCCAAAAAGCAAGTATAACATGACCAGCAATGCTGATATTCACTACAAAATATATGCTGATCTTCCCATTCAGCCATCGCATAATTTGCAAACTTGGGGACACATGCTGCTCCCATGGCAACACTAGTAACCTGCCTAAAGTACTGGCCCTAAAAAAAACAAAAAAGTTGTTTTTCAAAACTATATCCATTAATGAAACCATTGTATTAACTTTATTACTAACCATATCTATACATTTAAACAACTGATTTTCAAACCAAATAAGACCAGTATCATGTGGTATTACTGAGAATAAATTATGGACATCTATGGTAACAAAAAGAGCATCAGGCTGATAGGCAGTGTTTTTTAACAAACTTAAGAAGTGCCAAGAATCTTTACATATTTGTGCAACATCTTTCACACCTTTTTTCAAGTAATGGTCCAAAAACTTGGCAATAAAATAAGTTTTTGAATGTGTAGCATCAACTACAGGAGGAAGCGGAGGATATATTAAACTCTTGTGAATTTTTAACACCCCAAATATACTGGCAATAATCCCCTTCCAGATGCAAAAACAGCCTGTATACTTTGGATTAACTGTTAGCCTTAAGAAAAAGTGCATGGTCTTTCTTTAAATAAAGCTAAATTATACACTGTTATAGTAAATGCATTGATTTAGGCTGATAGGAAACATATCTCTTACTCCTTCTTCTTCTTTCGGCTTTTCCCAGTTAGGGGTTGCCACAGCGGATCACCTGTCCGCTCATGATTGGCAGTGGAGTTTTACAGTGTTGAGTTGCCAGCCCGGCGCCCAACCTTCCACAGAAGGCACACACACACTCACACCTAGGACCAATTTAGAGTGTCCAATCCATTCCTTCTAATCATTTCAAATTTTATATTTTACTGAGCTATTTGCCCTTGTACCATTTAATTGTATATTTCCCTCAGCAAACAATGCTCAGAGCCCTCAAGATAAATTGCCTGCACCTGTAGTCAGATTGTTTTTATGGAAACATAAGAACAGAATGTGCAACTTCCCTCAGCTGCAGGATTCTCAACTCACATTGAAAATTTATTTTATAAAAAAAGAAAAAAGAAACAAGCTATCATTACATATGCAAAAGACTTAGCCCATTTCATTACACTCACCACATTTTTAGATTAAGCCAATAGCATTAATCCAGACACTCGCCTATTCAAAAGTAAGAGAAAATATCTCAGCTCTACATATATTACAGTCAGCGCACATTTACACACCACCCTCACAAAACAGTGCAAGAAAACAGTGTATTAACTTAAACCAGCTCTTCCCTAGTCTTTCTTCTCCTTTTACATTGTAATGCCTAGATTTCTTAAAGCTAAAAAAAAAGTATTTGCTTACTTTTGTATCTTTATCACATATAACAATCACTGAAAAGACTCAACCATACCCCCTCTTTTTAGATACCCCTGACTACATGCTACACAAATCTGCTTTACTATATAACATGCAGTTTATATCATGAAATGTTTTACACAAATATTGTTAAGAGCAACATTTTTTGCTTACAAATATTTTTCCCTTTTAGTATCCTTCTAAATAATAATGACATGAAGTGGGATATATGCATTTCAGTCCACCCACAAGTTTAACAAAGTCAACAAAGGTTCAGTCTTTCTCTGTCAGTTTTTCTTGTAAAGCCATATTTCACAAATGTGATTGGCACTTTATAGTCTTACATTTATTCACTAATTTCAATATTGCTGGTCTTCTTCCTGTTCAGCTCCATCTCTCAACACCAGACTCTAGTAAGCTCCTGTGTGCTTTTTTCTGTCTCTCAAGTATTTTCCTTTGGAACATTGGGAAAAGTTTCACTGGCAAAGTCTCTCTATGAGCTTTATTGCCAGAAGAATAAGAAGCAGAGTTCGCTTCTGTGTGATGGCTCACTTTTGTTAGACAAACATCTGTATTTTTTCCTTAGCTTGCTCTGCATCACAAAATATACTTGATTCTCCAGGGAAAAATGTTTTGAATTCAGCTGGATACAGCAGCTTGAATCTCACACCTGCCTCTCAACATCCCCTGATTGCTGGGTTACATTTGCTTATCTTCTGTCCAGTGTAGAGTGAATAATCATTTTCTACAAATATTCTACTGTCTCCAGTTTTTTAATACTTTTCCCTTCTGCCAGAGTTTTGCCAGGATCAGCTCTTTCTGCTGGTATGATTACATCTTTACTAATACAGGTCTTGGCTGCTTTCTCATGGCCAGGTTTGCAGCATATACTCTCTGTCCTCTTTCAATTGACAAATCCTGCAGTGGAATACTAGTCCAATTACTTACTTGTGTTTTCATACAATTAATACAGTCTGTTCCTTCCAGTTTCTCTGGTACAGCAGAAAATCTTAGATTTTCTTTGCGTGCTCTGTCCTTTAACTCTACCATTTTTTGAAATAACTCTTCTTGATAAGTCTCATACTTAGACAGCTTTTTCTTCATTTTGACTTTTGATTTTTTTTTCTATTTTATCAGTTTATCTGAATAGCTGCTTAAATCTTTTTCCGTTTTTCACAGCTTTTTGTTATTTGAGTTTATATACTCATTCAATATTTCATTTATTTTGATCAGCTCTGAGTAGGTTAAATTTTTTTCCTTTATATTTCTGGAAGCCATCTCTTTTACCAAATCTGGAGCATTAACTGCTTTTTACTGAACAGCTGCAGGATTCTTCCCAGTCCATGTTTTCTCATCACGTTTTCTGTTTGATTGTTTTTTCAGGCTCTCTAAGTTTCATCTTTGCTGGCATTCAAGCAGTGTGCTTACTAGCCAATAACTGAACTTTACTAAAGCTGGCGGGAGTACTTGCTCCTGTTATTCATTTTCATTGTTTCTCACTGCTGGAATTAAGCTGTTGATCAGTGTGCAGCCATTTTGGAAATCAATTTAAAATCCCTTTTGGTAAGGGAAGGAAGATGCCTTCTATAAGGCCAGTTGTTTTCTCCTTTTATTGTACAATTTATTTATCTGGCAATTCTACTGTAAGGGTTTTTTCATGAATTTTCCATTATATTTGTAGAATATAGTAGTAGTTGCTTCATGCAGTTGCTTAGATGGGACAGAATTTGCTGCTGAACACAGCAGTGTGTGCAAGAGATTCAGAGTGTGTGCGTGTGTGTGTGTGTGTGTGTGTGTGTGTGTGTGTGTGTGTGTGTGTGTGTGTGTGTGTGTGTGTGTGTGAGGGGTTGGGATAGTGAAATGTATCTATGTTATCTAAGAATAATAAGAATCTGGCTTTGGAGTACATTTGGGACTGTAGTACAGTTCAGTTGGGAAGTGGTAATGGTTCTGAGGCAGAAAGTGATATTCTGGTAGATATAACCTGAGAAAGTGTGATACAGTGGGGTACAGTGATGTGCAATACTGATGAGGTCAAGGTCAAGAATGCTGGGAAGGTGTGCAAACTGATCAAAGGAGTTGGCACTCCCAAAATGTATGAACCATTATACATATTTACTATTAGTTGCACAGGTGTTCCAGTTGATGGAAAGGTATTTGAAATCACCTAGAAGTGGCAAACTGGTTTGCTAGATATCTCTCGCAAGTGAATGAAGTATAAATCGTGATTAGCAGGTGACATTGAAGGGGCCTATCATTCACAAGGCTATGGTGGCCATGACCTCATTCTCTAAATATTGGAAAAGTAGGTGCCCAGCCTAGGGGCTGCTTCTGCTATCCTGCAGGGGGAGCTACATACCATCCATGCTATTCTGGGAGGTGGTAATGCATTTCTTGGCACTCTTCCATACATTTTGTACAATTCCTGCAGCAAGGATACTTAGGACAAACATAGCACTTGTGAGCATGCTCACTAAAAGACAATGTTTGAATTAAATGATCATTGCTGAAACACAGGCTCTTTCTTCCTTCCACCCAGCTGGTCTTCCTTGAATAATGAATTTGAAAGACTCTGTACATAGTTAATTTTAGTTTACTTTAAATTACTGATCCACATCTTACCACATCCAGCACAGAGTGGATCACTGTATTGCCTCCATGAAACTATAATGGAATGCTTTACAAAGTACTATTGTAGAAGACATTTTTTTTGTATGTGTGTGAATGATCTCTAAATATACTGCTTTTAATGTTTCACCAACTCAGAGAAAAGGGACTACAGAAAATGGATTCCTTTTTTTTCCTGAGCTGGTACAGTCCCAGAAACAGAAGACTGAGATATCATGGTGTACAGGCAGAGTCCCCACATTGAGGGCTACAATGCAATGAAGGCTCCTTCATAATGCTTTCATATCCATTGTTTTTCTTTTTACAGTGGTTACCTGTAATGGTGGGATAGTGTGATTGTTAAACTAGACCTCAGACAGCATGCGTGGGAACTATCAAAGCAGATATGCTTGCACTGAAGGGCAATATTGAGTTACTATTGTATTTGACTGTTTAACCCACAGCCCAGCAGCAGTTGTCTTTATTTCCCACTTAATTTTATTGGTGGGAGTGGACACCAGTCAAGCCAGTCAGTTTTCCATTTTTACTATCTATGTTATTTTAGATATTAGCTTAGGTAATGCTTTTATGGATTCTCTAGTTGTTTCCAAAGGTATTTGTCAGTACCATATCCATTTGTTTATTTTTGTAGATCCAAAGACCATATATGGGCAAACTCTATTTTTCTTACGACAACACTGCATTCCAGTGTTCTCAAATGGATGCTGCCTGTATTCTTTGTCTATATTTTTCTAAACATGTCTGCCTGAGTTTATCACTCAGTGATATATGTACTGTCTCTTTTTTGGTATGTGGAGCTTTTCTCCCCGGGACTCCGCTGAAAATGGACATATATCCAGTCGGATTATCCCGGTCAACAAATGTAAAATAAATAAATAAATAAATGTTTGACTGTTAAAATATCAATCTGAAGGGCTGAGATCTACCATCACCTAACACTGATATTTTTGTGCAGTTACTGGAAACAGTTATTCTATTATTTGGCCATCTAGTCATATGGTGAATATCCGCATGCAATTACACCTTTCCCTTCTTCTGCTAAAAGAGGAGTTGCAGCCGCTGTAGTGTCAGAGAATTAGCATCCACAACTCCAATAACTGGACAAAGCTTAGTCGAAGAATCACTGTTTTTCAACCCTGAAAAGGATACAAAGTCTTGAAACGGTATATGCAGAGTGGAAGGTTTGTAGTTTGGGAGTATTTATTAAAATAATACAATCATCCACAAAAATAACTAACAGTACAATTTAAAAAGTTCCATCCTCTCAAGTTGTTGTGGCAATGTCCTTTTTCAATGGAAAACTGGATCTATTATTAACCAAAATATAGATAATAACAGAAAACAACACTATCTGTCACAATTAACGGTGTTGGAAACAACTAAATATCAATATATATATATATATATATATATATATATATATATATATATAGAATGAAGAATCCAACAGCGAAACACAGCAGCTAAATTTAGACTGATAACAAATAAAAATATTTTTATTTGTTAACAGTCTAAGTTTAACTGACGTGTTTTATTGTTGGATTCTTCATTCTATATAAAATATAGATAATAATAACAGACATAAGTGTATATTTATTTTCCTGAGAGAAAACTGGGCAGAGAGGGTTTAATTAGTAAATATTCAGTGATCCTTTATGAGTGTACTTTGCAGGGCAGTTTGTGCAGATTCGGGCATGTTGTGGGGCTGACTTGCATGATTGACATCCCAAATAGCCATGATGTTGTATGCAAATGATGGTTGTACAGAGCTGAGAGTGACATGATGCATACGAGTAACACTCTTCCTCAATGTAGTGCAATCTTGATGTTGGTTTATATAATTTAGGGGGGGTGTGGGGAGGTACAGGGGTATGCACCACCCCCTGCAAAAATGAAGAACACTAAATACAATAGGTAATTGTACTGCTCCCTCGATGAATATTCATGTGGACAGTAAAGCCATCTACATGGATATTCAGGTAGGTGGGACTTGCTACTGCGCATCCTTGCGAGGTACACTCGTACAGATTACAAAATATTCTTGGCAATGGCATGCCATACAAAGCTAAGGTAGCCCTCTGGAATTTTAAATCTGTTCAGTACTTCCCACAGAATGGCAGTAGTCAGTGAATATAAAGCTTTTTGGAAGCTTCTGCTACGATCACTTGAGGCATGGATAATTGATCAGGAATTCCTTGATCACAACTGACCAGGAATACACCTGACCAAAACTACTGATATGTTCCTTGAAAACAATATTTTTGCACGGTAGGTAAGCCCCACCTTGCATCGTCACACCTCCTTACTAAATATACTAACTCCATGGTCACTCAACACTGGAGACAGAGAAAATTTTAATATGGTGAACAGCAGTCTTATGCAAACAGCAGTGTCATACTACCCACATTTCAATGGGAAAAACTTGGAGGAAATGTGATTGGATAGCTAGAACTTGACCAATTTACTTTTGATGAATACTAGGGAAGCTGTTTTTTTTAAACAAGAAACATTTTTATTGAATTATCACTTACAACACAGGCAATCATGCATTCATATAAATGAAAACAAACAATTTTGACATATTTTCAGATGCAACCATTATACATCACTTATAATCTATATAATCATTGTCAGTCAAACATTACATTGCTTATTCAATTCCTGCCTTTCCTTAAACGTCATTCCTCCACCTAGACATTCTGCATGTATTGTTCCCACAATCCACATTTTTCTTCTATGTATTTTGCTCCTACCTTTTTTCTAAAGATCCAGCTTCTAGTTCTTTTATCTCTGTTACTACACTGACTACAGAAACATTGGTAGAATTAGTGCAGGCTATGTATAAGAACCCAATGACTCATGTATGAATAGTGTTCGGTCTCATAGAGGGGTTCCCAGTGGGCATGGGTGTACACCAGGGTTCAGCTCTGAGCCACTGATGTTCATACTTGTGATGGACTACATTAGCAAACAGGTTGGAGGGGACAGATCAACATGCTGCTGTATGCATATGATGTGGCAGTACAGGCAGACTCTGAGCTAGAACTTCAGCAAAGGACAGATGAATGGAATGCAAATCTGAAGGCACATGGGATGAAACTAAGCACAGATAAGACAGTAGTAATGGCAGCAAACTGGGGAAATCAGAAGAAGCTGAGAATAGAAATATAAGGGAAGATAGTGGAACAGGTAAACAGCTTCAAGTATCTGGGAGGGGTGGCTGAGGAGAAAGGAAGTCTGAATGAAGAGGTCAAAACTATAATCAGAGGGGCTGCAGCCAACTGGCACAGATTCTCTGGTGTAGTCTATGACAGGAGAATGCCAAAGAAGCTGAAAAGTGAGGTGCACAAGATAGTGGTGTGACCAGTACTACTGTATGGCATAGAAACCTGGGCAGTAAAGGCAGAGCAGTTGATGAAGCTATAGCTGATGGAAATGAAGTGCCTGAGATGGGTGGTAGGATGCACTCTGTGGGACAGATGAAGAAATGAGGACATAACAGCAGAAGCCAAAGAGAATAGATTACAGTGGTTTGGATGCATGCAAAAAAGCAGAAGACAATCTGGTTAAGGAAGATTTAGGTCAGACAGAAAGAAGGTAAGAGGAAACAAGGACATCCAACAAAGAGGTGGCGGGATTGTGTGAAACAAGATCTGTGACAGTCAGGCATGAATGTCTAAGAAGGCAGGAGTGTGGAATTGAATCAAGAGAGACGGCGACAGTTAACATGATCCCCCGACCCCATGTAGAATATGGGAAAAAGGGGACTGATGATGATCATGATGATGAGTTACACCAATTTGCTCACCCAGTATTTCTGACAGAGTAGTCTGCAGGGATTTTTTAAAGTCTGCCAACTCATTACACTCCCAAAAGTATGTTCCCAATTATCTCTTTCTTCCCCATCACACTTCCAACATTTGCAACCTACCTGAGAAAAAAATTATTTGGATTCTGCTTGCTGTATAAAAATAACTATGCAAACACTTTCAAGCAAATATTCTAAATTGTCTAGACTTTGTTGCATATTTGGGAGCCACCAGCTCTTTTTGTACTGTATCAGATTAGCTACTGATAGTATTGTGCCCTTTAGGACAGCTTACATTAGAGTTAGTAATGACCAAATATGGTCACAGTTTGACCCGTACTCCATAAAGCCAGCTTGTTAGTTTTATGTGAAGTTGTGTAACAATTGCTGGAGACTCATGTCTAGCATTTTATCATATTGTTTGCTCCCACCAAAATAAAAGCTATATGCTTCTATCTAATCAGTATGAAATTATCCTCATCCAAATTGAGAAATAATATAATCATGAACATTTTCATAGATATGGGGTCACAAACCTGCCTTATCTGAAAAAGTTCTCTCAGTGACCTGTTAACCAAGAGTAGAATTTCTTCTTGTGTCTCATGCCATCTAATCCCAGGGCATCACTTGCAGGTGTAAACGGATGCAATGTTTAAATGCAACACTAGTGACTAACACACTAATGTGTACTTACTAATGTGTAATTATACTTATTAATGTGTAATTTTTGTGTTATGTATTTAAAAATTTAGACTGTGGTATTTCTTGGATTTTTCTTTTCTCCAAAATACATCAGTCTTGTATATACTATATTTAAGCAGCAGTTACTTTCACCCATTGGATTTATTTAATCACCACCTGCAGAAAGTTTTCTTAGTGGTTTTTGTTTCATATTTAAGCAGCAGGTTTGAAGGCATGCATCATATCATGTTGAAAGTACAGAGACAAAGCCCCATGCAAAAATTATTTTTTTCTAGTGATTGTTATTTTTGATTTTCAGTTTAATGGGAGTTCTTACTCATTTGTGATTTCACTTACAGGAACCATGGTGTTATTCATGGTCTGCGTTCTCTCACTCATTCTCTGGGGGAGGATTGGTCTCCCTTGAAATTCCACCTGAACAGTATGTTAATATATTCCCTCCATTTTTATAACTGAACTCTGACTTTCTACACTTTCCTGTTTTGTTTATAGGCCTGTAGATTCCTTTGTTTGGCTCTACAGCCTTTAGTTAAATGGCAGCTCGTGCTGGATGTTGAATGGTGATGTTATACACTTGCATTGTTAATATGAACTTAGCATGCTTATGCTGCTGCAGCACTTGCTTATTCTTAAATTTTGTGGACTTGGACCTATCTTAAGCCCTAGGAATTACCTAATCTATCACCTTTTTTCTATCTATTTTCTTTTATCACATTGGCTATCTTACAACAATGTTGGCATTCCAGTTTGAATGAATCTCACCAAGTCAATATAGGCACTGAGCCCACAGATTTAAGGAGTTAGAAATTTGCCATTCCCTCTAAAATTAGCCTATCTGCTTCTTTGCCCAGGAAAAAACACTTTCTTTTCCAGATATATTTATCTAATTTGGGTTTCAGAGTGAAAAAAAGGATTTTACAGATTCATGGTCTGAAAGAATAAAGGGGTTTCTGACCACCTACTGGATCAATGAGAAGAAATTTTTAGATCCTAAAATGATCTACTACGACTTTCATTACAATGTATACAGTATGTAGTCTGTCATAGTTAGGTTTAAGATGCATCACAAATCTTCTAGGCTGAAGGTTGTAATAAAGGATAACAGCACCTTATTTGTCTTCTGACATTGGTGCTGATCTGCCACTTGCGAGGTGTAATGTTTATTCTGGTCAATACATGACCACATGCTACATTAAATAGCCTTCAATTGTAAAAGTAGGAGAAAAAGAAAGAAGATCTACCCTCATTGTGTGTATGTGGAGAAAACCTACATAGGTAGGCAGAAAGCATGTAACCTCTATACAGTCAGGGACCAGACTTCACGTCGTAAACACTGAGCTTTTAGGTTTCTTGCTCACAGCCTGACAAACTGTAGTGTCAGTGGCTCAACAAGTTGCGCGTTTGTCTTTGATGCCTACAAGATCACAAAAGTATGAGTTCTATTACCATACCAGTGGCCTAGGGTCATATTTTAGTAGTGATAGTAGAGTGTAGGATTGGGGGGAGACTGTTGAGGCATTGTCCTTTGGATGAAACATTAAGTTGATGTTCCATCTGCTTGAGCTGGAAATAGCTTATGTGGATGTAAAAATCCCACTGCACTTATTGGAAAGAATAGCAGGGAAATTTCCTCAGTATCCTCACCAATTTTCCTCCATCTGTATAAAAATACCACCTTGGGCTCTCTTGAAAATAGGCTTCAAACCTAGTGGGACTAACCTGGACAGCAATTGTAGGTAAGATTTAAATTAAGTAATTCGGTTTTCTATAGATGCAGTATTTCACAGTTCCCTCTAGAAGGTGTTTCACTCATGCAGTTTGACCTTGAAAATGTTTGTAGCTTTACCACTTCTGAACTTACAAGTCCACACCGTACTTGAATGTATTTTTACTATATTTATGTGCTCTGATTGCATTTCCCTCAGAATTTAAAATGGATTTGAAGTTCATTATTATTGGTCAGTATCTAAATTGCTATGTGGATTGTTTTTATTTTCCTTTTGTGCAAATTTTAAGCACAAGTTAATGTTCCAAAAATAAACATACACACTGCATACCTGTCAACCTCTTAGCGCATGAAATCTGGACAGAAGCAAAAATGATGGAGGGACAAAGGCTCAAAATCAGAACAGATTTCAAATATTGCTCTTATAAACTTAGAAATAATAGGATTTATATCACCATGCATCTTATGAAGAATATGAAGACTGACACCCAAATGTATATCATTACTTAGTGACTGCAATCCTCGATGGTTTTCCAGAAATCCACAAATTTTATGAGGAACAGACAAAAACTATGAAGCAAATATTTGTACATTCTGAGAAAACTTGGTTAGTAGAGAGGTATGATATTGGTTCATAGGTTCATAGGTTGATACTAGGCTATCTGCCATAGGGCATTTATAAGCCTAGCCAGAGTGTGTTTGGCTTCCGCCACCCTTTTAGATTAGTTGACTGTGCCTCTGTATAGTAGGTCACAGAAGGTAGCCCTTTTAAGGTTAGTTTACTGTACCTCTGTCAAGCAGGGACACAGAAGAGATCCCAGGGGTAAACTTACGATCTCCCATCCACTCGTCAAGATTTCTCTTGAAGAGGGTCAGTGAGGGTTCTGCCTAACATGGATTGGGATTTTGTTCCAGAGTGAGGGGAGCCTCTGGGATATGAATCTGTCCCTCCAGCATGTCCTATTTATTTCTGTGTTGAGGTTCAAGTCCCTGGAGCATGTAGCTCTAAGGGATTTGGATTTCCTGAGGTGAAGCATGTCCATTAATTCTGGGTTGGACATGGCTTTATACATCAGACACAGATCGCCTCTGAGTAGGCGGTATGCAACTGAGTAGAGCTGGAGTTTCTTTAGCTGAACTGCATAGGGCATCTGTCTGAGCCCCTTGATCCTCTTGGTGAGATACGTTTGGGGTCTTTCCAGTTGCTGAAGGTGTCGGGTAAGGTACATCCTAAATGGGGCATTGTACTTAATTATGGGTCTGATAAGTGATGAGTAGAGGGGCACAATGACCTCTCTTGATCTAGATGTAAACCATTTTGTGATAAGGTGGGCTATATAGAAGGTCTTTCTAACCACTTTGGCAACATGATTGTCAAAGGAGAGATTGCTATCTACTTAGGTCCCCAAGTCCCTAATTACTTCTTCCATACTTAATGGATTACCACCTATGCGGTAATTTGTGGGCACTTTGTTTTTCCCAAAGGGGATGACTATGCACTTTTTGGCATTTAGCTTTAGGCCATGGCTCTGGCACCAGTTATCTGTCTCTGTGAGACCCTTTTGTAGGATGCTTGTGTCAGCCGGAGAGTCGATTACAGCACCCAATTTGCAGGCATCTGCGAACTTGGTCAGCCATAGTCCACCCGTGTTAGCCTGTACCTCGGAGAAATATATACCGAACAAGAGAGGTCCCAGGACTGAGCCTTGTGGGACACCACTTGTAACTGGTTTAGAGTCTGACATGGCACCTGCTATTCTGACCATATGGGTTCTATTCCTGAGCCAGTTTGCAACCCATCTTGTGACATAGGGGTTGATATTTAAGCTGGTGAGCTTACTTATGGTGCCCGAGTGGAGTATTGTGTCGAAGGCTTTTGTGAGGTCCAGGTAGGCTGTGTGGACTACCTTCCCTTCATCTATGGTTTTGGTAACTGTTTCAAAGAAGTCGACCAGGTTCAAGAGGCAAGATCTGCCCTTAACGAAGCCGAATTGGGTAGGATCCAGTGTCTGGAGGTTCCCAATGTCTTTGTTTATGATTTCCATGATAATACGCTCCATAGCTTTGCAGATCAGGCTAGTCAGGCTTATAGGGTGATAGTTTCCGAGGTCTGTTGTGGCACCACCTTTGTGGAGTGGGACCACTGTTGCTGTATGCCATTCCTTGGGTACATATCCTGTAGTAAAGCTGAGATTGAACAGTGACTTCATGTGAGGGTTCAGTTCTTCTTGGAGCTCATGTAAGACGCAGCCCGGGACACCGTCCAGTCCCATTGATGCTGTGTTTTTTGCTTTGGAGAGGGCAGCTCTCACCTGTGCATCTGTGATCTCAGGAAAGCTACACTCTGTTGGGTAGACATTTGCTCTTTTGGCGGGGAAGGGGGGGAGAAGTTTGCACTGAACCTTTCTGCCAGGATGTTGGCAATGTCTGTGGGTTCAGTGTATTTTTTGTCATTTTGCACTAACTCAGAGCATATCTGGGAGTTGCCTCCCAGGTTTCTGACATAACTAAAGAAGGCCTTGTGATTATCTTTAGTGTCTTGTGCAATTTTTCTTTCGAAGCTGGCCTTAGATGATTTTATGAGGGATCGTAGTTTCTTGCTAGTACTGATCAGTGACGCCTTCCCTTTTTGGGATTTTGCTCTGTCATATAGTAGCTTTCTCCTTCTGTTGTATAGATTATTTATGGCTGGGGTCCACCAGACAGGTCTCCTGCCTTTGGAGGAGTGAGTCTTGGTTTTATTTGGGTTAGCATGCTCCATGCATTCCTGTAGGTGTCCATAGAATGCTTTTGTAAAGGATTCTGTATTTTGGGCCATATTTTCCACTGGTCCAGGGGCTTTGAAGGATTCCACCTCAGTTTTGAGAAGTGTGAAGTTTGCTTTTGAGAAGTTCTTCACCGTGGTTTCCTTGGCTAGGGGGTGGGGACGGACTATGGATGTCCAGTGAGATTTGTTTATGGTCTGATCTTACCAATGATGGGTATACCTCTGGTGTGGAACATAGAGACCCCATGTTGGTGATGACCAGATCCAATATGTTTTCTCCTCTTGTGGGAGTGGTGACCAGTTGTTCCATAGCATTTGAGTTTATAAATTCTAGGAACCGTTGGGCGATGGTGTTTGAGCTTGAGTAGTTTTCCCAATCGATGTTTGGGTAGTTGAAGTCACCCAATATAATAGTGTTTGGAGAGACCTTCATATTCTCCAGTGTTCTCAGGAAAGCCGAGTGAGGTTCCTGTGTTTGGGAGGGTGGTCTGTAGCAGGCTACAAACTGAAAGGCAGTTTTGCCCACTGTTAGTTGCACATGGATGGTCTCTGATGCTTCGTGCAGTGCCACTAACCTGGAGGTGTGAGTATCTTTGATAAATATGGATACTCCCCCTCCTTTTGTGGTTCAGTCTGAGTTTTGGGGCCGGAAAGCATGGTATGAAGTATAACCTGTTAGTGCTGGGGTGCTCTCAGGAAACTTGAACCAGGTTTCTGTTACTGCACAGATATCGATATTCTCCATACTGAGGAGAGTCTCGAGTGCGTGCATCTTGAGGTTTAGACTTCTGGTGTTGGGCAGCATTACCCTTAGTTTTTTTTTTCTTTGTGTTGTCTATGGGGGTGGGTTTGTCTTTGGAGCCTTGCCTAAAAAAGGCACTATGGGGGAGGCAAGAGCCTTTGCCAGTATTCAAAAACCCAGGGGTGACAGGTACAAGCCATCCCTAGTGAAGCAACGTGGCTTGTCGAGCATGTCATCCCAGGCTGACAGACACTGGATCCCCTTTGAATGACACCAATACTTTAGCCAATTGTTAAAATTGATAATTTTGTCTTTATACTGTGGCATCATTCTTGGTGAGGGTAAGATGCTACTCAAGGTCAGAATCATACCGGCCTGGGCTACATGATCAAAGAGCTCCTGTACGTCTTTTTTCATGTAGTCCAGGGAGGTACGTCTCAGGTCATTCACACCAGCATGGACAATGACGAAGTCATATTTGTACTTGCTTTGGAGTGACCTGAGTGCTTGTGTTATGTGGCGGATCCTGGCACCCGACAGGCAGCTTACAGTGACCTTCTCCTTGTTCAGCCTGGTGAGTGGGATGTCAGTGTCTCTGACAATAGAGTCACCTATTGCAAGTGTATTAGCTGTGTTGTTTAGCCTTAAGGGCTGTGACTGTGTGGCACACTGACTTTGTGAGCTATGTGCTACGTGGATATTGTTTCGTGATAGGTGTTGCTTGGATGTTTGCTTTGGTGGTCTCTGCTGCTTAGGCAGATTTTTTTTTAGAGCCTCCGAGTATGTTTTTGTGTGTTTATATGTTTGGTTTGCTGATGCGATAGGTCTATGTGAGACTGGATTTGTGGTGTGTGTGGTTACCTTCTCCACCTCTCAGGCTGTGCCAGTACTGGTTTGAGAGAGCTTAGCCTCCAGTTTGGCTATATAGTTGCATCTCTCACATATATTTGAGCTTGTTGGGAGGAGGAGAGGGTGGTCTGTATACATAAGGCAGTTGCAACATTGCCTCAAGATTCCCAGATTCACTAGCTGGACTGGAGAGTAAATTCGAAACTGAGCTTTGGACATGCCTGAATAATATAGGGAACTACTTATTGACTGATCAGAAAGAACCAATATGGAGCAAGTGCTTAGAAGGAGTATAAGAGGATGTAGTGCTTTAGTTTGTATTTACCTATGAGATTACTTATACGAGCAAGTGCAGGGCTTTAGAATGAAAATAAAGTGCTTAATTAGAGATTTAGAGCAGTTCTAAGGGAAAAAGTGAAGAGCAGACTTTGTGGAGCCGGGAATAGTTTAAACCTGTTTAAGCGGCGCTGCCCGATGCTGCTCTGTGCGCAACACCGCGCAAATAGAGAGTTGCAGGGTTTTAAGAGAGAGAGATCAAGGAGTTTAGAATTGACCTAAAATGGCTAATAAAACTACAGCTTCTAGGCAGTAACTACTCCTACAGGGACAGGCAGGCTGCTCAGTGTTAACCACTGCCACTTGTGAACACAGAGACTTCCCTTTAGCCCAAGCAAGCACTGGCCCCCAAGAAACTTACAAACAGTTCAGAACAGCAAATCTGTAACTGAACTTTCTTAAATTTCAGAAAGTGGGAAAAAAGCAAGATTGTTTTTTGTTTTTTCTTTTTTTGTTTTAGTTTAAAGGTAGCGGAGATACACAAGTAGCAAAATATTCACAACAGTGCAATAAATGACCCCACACTTGAGTGCTAGGCCAAAGCAGCATTTTCAGTCTACAATATTTTTATTGCAAACTGCTTACAAACTGTTAGCATCCTTTATCCACTCACTCAACTATCCTGACATTCTGTTGTGAAGCTTATCTCAAACTTTAAATACCTCACAATGTCATCTTGTAAAGAATCTGACTTTGAAGAATTTGCATCACCTTGTAAAGAAAGGGACTTACAAAGCAAGATATTTTAGCACTCTAAAGATTTATACATTTATTTAAAATTTTACCAGGGTAGAGCACTAATTTCAAGTGACTGATTTCAACTTCATCTGGGAGTACAGAGAAAGTCATAATAACAGTTAGTGAGAGATTGCAAGAGCCTAACAAAAATATTCATCTAAGAAAACCATTATCAGCTACCAAAAATAGAAAGAGTATATACAATTGTAATATACATTCATTACAATAAATCAAGATAAATCCCACTTGGAAAGTTAGGTGTCTGTGTGATAATTACAGCTGTGTGTTGTCTAAGTGAGAATGACAGGATAGTTGAGTGAGTGGATAAAGGATGCTAACAATTTGTAAGTAGTTTGCGAGAAAAATATTGTAGACTGAAAATGCTGCAACTTTTGTGGCAACAGTTATAGTGCATGCAGTATGGTAGACTTTGTATCTACACTACCTTTTAAATCTAGTATTTGGAGTTTTCATTTTGTGTAGCATTTCCCTTTCTTCCCTGTACACATTGGCACTTACGTATATAGGTTATTATTTTTGATCACTTATGTAGTAATGCTTAAGTTCAACTCATTTATTGTTGTAATAATGTGTTCTTCTTATTATGCCTGTTGTAGTTATTAAAGCAAATAAAGTGTGTTTTGAAAAAAAAAAAAACAGTTATAGTGCAGTCTAAGTTATAAGCATACTGAAAAAGACATGTATCTTACCATCATTATTTGTGGACAAGGTGACCTCATTAAAGTAATTTATACAATAAGAACTAATTACTATTCAAAAATGTTCACTCTGATTGGACAGAGCACCAAGCATGCCTGTTGTAAATCCAGCCTTATTCTTGAAAAAGAGATTGGTAACTGGTAGCGATGGGTGATGCCTGTTTTAAGTATGATGATTCACCAAAATTGAAAACAGTCATAGCTGATGTTTTTCTGTCATCAGGAAAAGGAAAATTGAAATACAAATGCCTCCTACGTGGGAATTATCTAGACTGGCAAGAACATTTTATTATTGGAAGCATTGTACAATCATAGTTCCTTTCACAAGGGCACACTCACTGTCCACAAACAGCTTCTGTTGTTATGAAGTAAGTTCTAACCATACTGCTAACATGCAATGTACATATGCCTTCGGTTTATAGAGTGCTAAGATTTAAACAGTGGTATAAACATCCAAACTATATATGTCAGGCAGTTAGTTTTTTAGTTTTTTATTAAGTAAACCACCTAACATTTACAAATGAATATCGGAAGGAATATTAGCTGTTGTTGACTGTGAGACAGGAGATTTTATGTTCCTGATGTCAAGGATTCGAGTGAGTCTTTTACCATTCCACCATTCATTTAGCTCATTGATGTTTAATCACTGTTTTTCGTTGTTCTTTAATCACCGTTTTTTGAATTTTTATTGTATTTTGCAAGGGATAACATTTATGGTTTAATGATATTTTTGCATTTAGCTGTAGTGGTTTCAGTTAAATAGGGGCATACATATTAATATTAATATATTAAAGTTAGTTTATTTCCATTCATGTACTATGATTATATGCAGGCAGTTTCGTCATTTTTAGTTAGTTATGATGATCACAGTTTGTTTTGTTTTAGTTTGTTGATTTATGCATATGCTATGTTTTTGAGTTCTATTTTATAGTATTTTTAAGGAGACATCCCATATCTTTTATGTGCTCTTGCATTGTATATTTAATTAGTGTATGAGATGATTTAATGGATATATTTAACTGTAAACTTACTTTAAAGTGTGTATGCCTTTAACATGCGCTCAACTAAGCTCAATAGGATATTATGTAACACTCTACATTGCAGTTTTTGTTCATAGGTTGGTACTAGACTATTGGCCCTAGGGCCTATACAAGCCTAGCCAAACAATTCCCAGGATATTTCTTCCCACAATACTTCCCTGGACACCTGTCTAGCAGGGCGACTGACATGATCCCTGGGGTTTATTTCCTATCTCCCATCCAATCGTCAAGGTTCCTATTGAAGAGGGCCAAGGAGGCACTCTGCTTGACATGTATGGGCAGTCTATTCCAGAGTATCGGGAGTCTCTGGGTCAGGAACCTATCCCTCCAGCATGTTTTGTTCATTGTGATGACAAGGTTTAAATCTCTGGAGCGTGTAGCTCTGAGGGATTGTTATTTCTTTAAGTGGAGCATGTCCAACAGCTCAGGGTTTGACATGGCCTTGTATGTTAAACAGAGATCACCTCTGAGTAGACGATATGCCACAAAGTATAGCTGGAGTTTTTTTAGATGGTCAGCATAGGGCATCTGCTTTAGGCCTGTGATTCTTTTAGTGAGGTATTTCTGCGACCTTTCCACCTATTTCAGATGTCTTGTGAGGTACATACCAAATGGGGCATTGTACTCTATAATGGGTCTAATGAGGGATGAGTACAGTGGGACAATGACCTCCTTTTTTCTGGATGAAAAGCCCTTAGTGATGTGGTGTGCCACATAGAAGGATTGCCTGACTGTTGTGGCAATGTGGTTATCGAAGGTGAGACCACTGCCCACCTGTGTCCCTAAGTCTCTCATCACACTTTCAGTGTTTAGTGTACTGCCATCTATGTGGTAATTTATGGGTACATGTTTTTTCCAAAAGGGGATAACTATACATTTCTTGGCATTAAGCTTGAGCCCATGACTCTGGCACCAAGCATCTGTTTCTGTAAGGCCCTTTTGTAGAATATCTACATAAGTTGGGGATTCAATAATGGCTCCCAGTTTGCAGACATCTGTGAACTTTGTTAGCCAGAGTCCCTTAATGTTGGCCTATACTTCAGAGAAGTAGATGCCAAATAAGAGCAGCCCCAGGGCTGAACCCTGAGGTACTCCACTTGTCATTTGTCTGGAGCTGGATTTGGAGTCGGCTACTTTTAAAGTCTGGGTTCTGTCAGTAAGCCAGTTGGCAACCCATCGAGTGACATAGGGATTTATGCCAAGCTTAGTAAGTTTATCTATGATTCCAGACTTCGGGATGGTGTTGAAAGCCTTGGCGAGGTCCAGGTAGGCTATGTGGACCTCCTTACCCTCGTCCACAGCTCTGGAGACTGATTCAAAGAAGTCAATCAGGTTCAGGAAACAAGATCGGCCCTTCACGAACCCAAACTGGGTGGGGTCCAGTGTTTGAAGGTTGCCGATGTCTTTGTTTATAATTTCCATGATAATGTGTTCCATGCCCTTGCAGATCAGGCTTGTCAGACTGATGGGCAGTAGTTCCTGGGATCCAAGGTGGATCCCCACTTGTGGAGTAAGATAACTGTAGCTGTGCGCCACTCATTGGGCATGAAGCCTGAGGTGAGGGTATGATTAAACATGATACTTAGATGAGGTGCCAGTTCATTTTGTAGTTCATGTAGTACACAGCCCGGGGTGTCATCTGGTCCCATGGATGCTGTATTCTTAGCTTTGGAGAGTGCGGTTTTTACCTGTGTGGCCGTGATTACCAGAATTTGGCAATCTTTTGGTATTGAGATGGGTCCTTTAGGGGGTGAGAGGGGGGTAAAGTTGGCACTAAATCGAACTGCCAGGATATTGGCAATATCCTTGGGATCAGTGTATTTAATGCCATTCTGCTGTAGCTCAGAGCAAGTCTGAGCATTGCCATTTAGATTCTTGACATATATATAGAATGCCTTGTGGCTGTCTTTGGAATCTTTGTCAATTTTATTTTCTTTACTAGCTTTGGAGGATTTTATGAGGGGTCTCAGCTTTGTACTGAGGCTGGTAAGGGAGTTTTTTGCATCCTGGGATTTTCTCTTTTCTGCAACAGTTTCTTCATTCTGTTGTATAGTTTGTTTATGGCGGGGGACCACCAGATTGGCTTCCTTTTTTTGGAGGACAACATCTTGGTTTTATTTGGGATGACATGATTCATGCATAAGTGGATGTGCTCATACAGTACATTAGTGTAGGATTCAGCAGTCAAACTTTCATCTCCCGTCTGCATGGGTGCCATGAAGTTTGTCACTTCTGACTTGCATGAAGTTGGCTTCGGAGAAGTTTTTTACGGAGGTTTCCTTACTGGGGGGTGGGGGTGGGATGTGGATGTCAAGGGTGATTTGCTTATGGTCAGACCTGAACAATGAGGGGGTGACCACTGGTGTGGAGCATCTATCTCCCATGTTGGTAATGACCAGGTCTAGGATATTGGAGCCCCTAGTGGGACAATGGATTAGTTGATCCAGCACGTTGGAATTTATGAATTCCAAGAACCATTGAGAAAAGGTGTTAGTACCTGAGTAGTTTTCCCAGTTAATGGCAGGGTAGTTGAAATTACCCAGCATTAGGGTGTTTGTTTGCATCTTAATATTTTCCAGTATGTTTAGAAAGGTGTAGTGAGAATCTTGGGGCATGGTGGGGGATCTGTAGCAAGCTACAATTTGGACTGCAGTCTTACCTAGTGTTAGTTGCGCCTGGAGAATTTCAGATGCATTGTGTTGGGCAACTAACCTGGAGGTGTGAATATCCTTGGTGAATATGGACACCCCTCCTCCTTTAGTGTTTTGGTCTTGGTTTGGTGGCTGAAAAGTGTGGTAAAAGTTGTAGTCTGGTATTGCAGTGGTGCTCTCTGGAGTCTTGAACCAGGTCTCAGTTACTGCACAGATATCGATGTTCTCCATTTTTAGGAGTGCCTCGAGAGAGTGCATTTTGAGGATTAGACTTCTAGGATTGAGTAACATTACCTTCAGATTTTGCATGCTTGTATCTGTTATGGTGGTGGTTTTGTCCTTTGAACCTTGCCTAAAAAAGGCACTATAGGGGTGGCAAGAGCTTTAGCCAGTAACTTGAATCCTAGGGGTGACAGGTGCAGACCATCTCTGGCAAAGCATCATGGTTTGTCGATCATGTCGTCCCAGGCAGACAGATACTGGATCCCCTTTGAATGACACCAGAAGCTTAGCCAATTGTTGAAGTCAATCATTTTGTCCTTATACTGTGGTATCATTCTGGGCGAAGGCAGGATGCTACTCAGCGCTAGGGTCATACCTGCCTGGGCCACATGATCCGAGAGCTCTTCCATGTCTGTTTTCATGTAGTCCAGGGAGGTACATCTCATGTCATTCACTCCAACATGAACAATGACAGAGTTGTATTTGTACTTGTTGTGGAGTGACTTGAGTGCATGCGTTATGTGGCGGATCCTGGCACCCAACAGGCAGCTGACTGTAATTTTCTCCTTGCTCAGCCTGGTGAGTGGGACATCAGTGTGCCTGACTATACAGTCACCTATGACTAAAGTGTTGGGTACGTTGCCTTGCCTTAGGGGCTGTTGTTGGGTGGCACACTGGTGTTGTGAGCTATGTGTCACTTTGGTTGTGACTGGTGTTTGTTTGCATTTCAGCTTCTGTGTTCTTTGTTGCTTGGGCAGGTTAATGTTAAGGGCCTCCACATATGTGGGTTTAGTGTTGCTATGTGTGGGTTTTGATGGAGTGAGTTTTGAAGGACTATCTGTTGCTTGAGGTGTAGTGCAGATGTTAACCTTCTCCTCTTGACTGTCTAGCACAATCTTGGCTGGAGGGAGCTTTGCTTCCAGTTTGGCTATGTAAGTGCATCTCTCACAGGTTGTAGTGTTGGGTGGTAGGAGGAGAGGGTTGTCTGTGTACATGAGGCAGTTGCTGCATTGCCCCAGTATGCCCAGATTCACCAGATGGACAGGAGAAATCACCAGAAGCTGACCCTCGGACATGCCTGTTTAGGTGCTTTCTTTTGTAAAGTACAAGAGCTGTTTTCCCTTTTCTTTGCAAGGTAGTTTGCAATTATAGGCTGTTTAGTGCCTACGATTAATTTCTCCTTATTAACAAGGAGAGTTGAGTGCTTGTATCAGTTTAAGGCTTCCTATTGCTTTCCAGCAGGTTCTAGAGCAAGTGCTGGTCACAGGGGTTCAGATTTTAGTGCTACTATTAATTGATTTTGTGATTTCATTGGTGCTTAAAGTTTAAATTGTTATAAACAGTGAACTCGATGTATTTTATTTTTTGGTCTGAAGAAGTGGGCTGTATACTCGTGAAAGCACTAACCAAATAAAACGTTGTTACCCTGGGCGTGTATCATTTATCATACTGAAAAATACATAATTTGTCAATTCATGTATCTTTGCAGAATGTCCAGATTTTTCCCTCATACTTTTTGTCCATTTTTCATAAAATTGTGGTTTTGTAGCAAATCATTGACAAATTATTGAAGATTTAAGTTAGAAAATGATGACAGACATTTGAGTTTCAGACTTCATACCCTTCAGAAAAATCATGCTAAGGCAAAACATGTTATTCTATCTGTTTTTATGTTTAATAATATTGGAAGAAGCAGACCAGGATCCAGAAATGGTCTTTATTGAGCACTTTCGTTTTCTAAAATAAAAAATACTTCATCAGAATAAGGCAAATACATATTCTGATGAAGTTTTTTATTTTAGAAAACAAAAGCGCTCAATAAAGACCGTTTGTGGATCCTGGTCTGCTTCTTCCAATATTATTTTACTTAGTTTGCTGTTCCGTTTATTTATTTTCTATGTATGTAAGAGCAATATTTAAATATTTGTGGGCATTTGTACCCCTATAATGTATGGCTTTGTCCAGATTTCTTGCTCTAAGAGGTTGAGAGGTATGTATCTTAACCATCATTATTTGCGGACAAGGTGACCTCATTAAAATAATTTATACAATAAGAACTAATTGCTATTCAAAAATGTTCACACTAATTGAACAGAGAACTGAGCATGTCTATTGTAAATCCAACCTTATTCTTGAAAAAGAGACTGGTAGCTGGTAGCCACAGTGATGCCTGTTTTCAGTATGGTGATTGACCACAAATTGAAAACAGTCAGAGCTGCTATTTTTCTGTCATCAGGAAAAGGAGAATTGAAATATAAATGCATCCTCCATGGGAATTATCTAGATTGGCAAGAATATTTTATTACTGGCAAGCATTGTACAATCATAATTCCTTTCACAAGGGCACACTCACTATCTGCAAAGAGCTTCTGTTGTTATGAAGTATATTCCAACAGACTATAAACACAGTGAATGTCTGACCATAAAGTAATGCAGTCTTCAGATCAGAGGGACCTTGGAAACAGCACTCGTAACCAGCCTCCCTTAAAAAAAAAAATGCAGAAACTGCTATGTCCTGTGCTAGGGTCAGAACTTACTTAATTAATGCATACACAGTTCATGCTTTAGAAATTTGGTGCAATGAGGAAACCATGGAAGAACATTAGACCCATTTATACAATAACATTATTTAAACAATGTAATATTTTTAAATATCATTGTATAATAGCAGTAATTCAATCCTGTGTGTGGATAAAGCTAGATTTACCCATGTCTGGATTTGTTTTATTACTCAGACAGTGTGCTCATGATCAAGCCATAACAACCAGGCATAAATCCAGAATTGGATTATAGCTAAAAGAATTGACTATTGACCAGAGGTAACCATATGAGCAGTTATGTTCTGACTCCATGCTTTGGGACTGAAGCTAATTATGAAGATTCAGTGAAGATACAGGTAATTTATTAGCAGTGTTTCATAACACTTTCAACAACATATTCTGTGATCAGAAATTAGGACACTCAGGAAAAAGCAGTGAGTAGGATTATTTTTTTTGGAAATGTTAGATGTGAAGTTGTCCTATCTCGCCTTCATTCTGTACTGATGGGTTTGGAACCAATCCTCGGATCTGACTCAGCCATTTACTAAAGCTCGAGGTCTTCAACTAGCTCGTGGCTCACTCCCTATCCCATGATGCTGTAGGGCATTTCCCAGATCTTGTTTGCCGTTGAAAAGGATCGAGCATCTGATTCTAGGTCTGGCTAAGTCAAATGATTTTTTTCTTCATTAATAGCTTAAATACTATTTAGATTTTGACTATCTTATATAGTTATAGTAGTTTAGTAGTTCCCTTCCTCTAAGCATCTTTAAAATGTTTGTTTTCCTTAGTAAAATAGTGTTTGTTGTTACTATTTGGCCAAGTGTGTTAGGCCTCTTTTTCCCAATCCCTTTTAGTGATAAGAGTGTGCTTTATCCATTTAGAAATATACTTTTTCATAGTTTAGTAATAGAGTAGTGTAACATTTTTAGATCGTTACTAAGGTTTTTACCTATTATAAGCCTGTGGTTTAGGCTTGTGTGGAGTGTTATTACGTTTTGTATTTTGATAAGAGTGATATTTTTCAGCAAAGTCTGCTTTTTTTGGTGTAAATCCTTACCTTTTTTCCCTTTTAGCTCGTTTTTTCTTAAAAGAGCTATTTAGCCCGTTTAAATTAGACAGCCTGTTTCTTTCTGCGTGTGTGTGTTTTTTGGATTATAGAGAGACACTAATCTTTAAAATGTCGCAGCAGCCTAAAGAGTCCAAAGTTTCAGGATTTAAAAGGTGCCTCAAGTGTTCACAGAAAATGTCCATTATGGACAGTCACACTGATTGTGTCTATTGTTTGGGGGCCCTGCATTTACAGGAATCTTGCTCAATATGCCATTCATTCAGTTCGAGAGTCCTTCATGAATGAAGGAATAAGTTAATTCTTAGGGGCTTACTAGTCTTCCTTTTCTGAACCTCGGGAACAGGGTCAAAGCCCTTCAAAAAAATCATTGTCTTCCTCTCAGAAATCAGAAAAGGGCTCAAAAAGACCATAACCTGCATTTTCTGATGGATTATAGCCATAGAATAAAGTCTCAAAATTATCAGAGACAGTTGAACTTGTTAGACCTTCCACCTCGGTTCCATCTGTGTCAGGACTGATGGTGTTGCAAGTCTGGCGCTGCTCACCTACCTTGAGGCCAGTTTCTTCTATGATTAGGTCACCAATTCTCCAGCCTGTAGCATCGTCAACTCCTTCCTCTCATTCTTCCAGGAGTCTATCAGACTATGACAGGGACCGTCTCATGCAGAAACTATTGAAGATGCCAATGCTGGCCAAAATTTTGTCGGAACCGAGCCAATCAGCTTCGGAACTGACCAGACCAATCCCTTCGATTCCTCCTCCGACCAAGACTGTGGTCTCAGAGCTGGAATGTGTGGAACCGATAGAGAAGGACCATTTGGGCCCAAGACCTACATTGAAATCTTCGGTTCCAACTGCTTTGATTACCTCGGTGCCAACTGAGGGGTCTAGGGGCTGACACTCTCTGGTCGGTTCTGGGAGGGGACAGTCGGACCAAGTTTTTTTCAGTTCCGAACTTGCCTCTCAGACTCGGCTCCTACCTCAGCCTCAGAGCCTTCTCCTGTGGTGCCAGGGGGATCTTCTGGTTCCTTGAAACCAGAGGTTTCCTCAGGCCACCAGGAAGTGGGCTTTTGCGGCTATGAGGACAGACATTGTCTCCATGGGTATCTACACTGTCAGATCCTCCTATTCCTCCCCCTAAGGCACTGGTATCTGTTTCTGCACAACCTATCCCACAGCGTAGAGACACAAAAGCCTCAGGAAGCCGCAGAGAACAAACCCATCTCTTCAGAAACCTCTCCCGAAGCCCCATCTGTAAGAAGAAACATTTGGACTCCGCAGAGGAGTCACTTACATCAGAGACGGATCTTGATGAATCAGAAGGGTCCCCATGGTCGCCCTCTGAAGATGTCTCCTTTGCAGA
Organism: Protopterus annectens; assembly: GCF_019279795.1. Classification (NCBI taxonomy): domain Eukaryota; kingdom Metazoa; phylum Chordata; order Ceratodontiformes; family Protopteridae; genus Protopterus; species Protopterus annectens. The sequence continues at coordinate 377,615,436 of NC_056728.1, forward strand.
CATCTTGGAAGTCCTTAAACAGAGAGGCAGCTGGAAAGCCATTACTCCTTCTGATGAGGAGTCCATTTGCCTGAAAGCTTTTGGGTCTTGACCTTCCACCACTTGGGTGTCTCTGCCTTTTGATGAGCTCATGGAGTTAGTTTATCAAAAGGCATGGGAGTCTCCAGACACAGTGGAATCTGTCCCTAGGAGGCCAAATAAGTTTATAACATCCCCAGAAGACAAGAATTTTCTGATCAAAGGTGTCCCCATAGGTGCCATGGTGATGGCAGCAGCCACCAAAAAGGAGTTATCAGAAACATCCACATCTGTCCATCCCCCAAACAAGGAGTCACGTATGATGGACAGATACGGTAAGTGCATGTTCTCTTCAGCGACCTTTACACTACGGTCCCTTAATTACCTCACTCACTTCACCAGGTTACAGAGAGATCTCCTAAAGGAGCTGGGAGATACTCTACAGGGTACTGTAGCTGTGGGAGTATCAGATAAAGTATTTTCCCAGCTTTCTACCCTTAATTCAGTAGTTAACTCATTCATGAGGCTCATCTCCTATGCAACCGATGGATCGAGTAGGTCAGCGGGTTCAGGAATTGTCCTTAAGAGACATTCCTGAATGCGCTTGTGTTCATTTGCAGAACCCTTCAAGTCATCCTTCATAAACACCCCCTGCAATGGTTCGTCATTTTTCATTCCTAAAGTCAAACAAATACTGACCAGGTGTGAACAGGAAAGAAAGACTCGCTCTGTCATGGGAGTCCATTTTTCCACTCCTTCTAGACCCTATCCCAAGGGCCAAAGGGGGGAAAAATGTGGTTTTGAAAATCCCAGACAGCCTTTCAAGACACATGTGGTGAACCCTCCTCCAGGGGCAGAGTGGGAGGGAATAATGGAAGATGCTGGCCATGTGGCAGAGGGGGTCCGCAAAATCAGGGCAACCGAGAATCATTCTTCTGCAAGCCTTTCAGCATTCCTGAAAGGATGCCTGTCTGTCCCCCTCTGGAAGCAGTCAGGGGTCACTTATCTTTGTACCTGGACACCTGGCTAAAAATAAAAGACAAGTGGGTATAAAGGATCATATCCAGAGGTTATTCTATACCCTTTTCCATCCCACCCCCACTAATGAAAAGGATTCTGGATGTTCTACCCAGTCACAGGAAGCAAACAACCATAGAAATTCAAAAGTTGCTAGAAAAAAGAGTCATCCAACCAGTCCCCACAGACCAGATAGGATCCAGAACTTACTCAAAGTTCTTTTTAGTTCCAAAGAAAACAGGGGACTGGAGAGCCATACTGAATCTCAGCAATGTAATTAAATATGTAAAAAAGACAAAGTTCCAGATGGTTACACTGCAGTCAATACTCCCCTTTCTGGGGAAAGACAATTGGATGTGCTCTATAGACCTCCAGGATGTGTACTATCACATAAAAATGGACAGGCCATCTAGGAGTCATCTGCACTTTTGGCTGGGAGCCAGTCATTTCCAATTCAGAGCCCTGCCCTTTGGTCTCACTACAGCCCCCAGAGTCTTCACCAAATGTATGATAGTGGTTACAGCTCACCTGAGACATTCAGGATTCCGGGTGTTTCCATCCAAAAGCAAACTTCATGTCACTTATGACCGAGGTGGGAAGATTCAAAGCCCCCATGCTAAAGGATAACTAGTACAGAAAAGAGTAAAATCCCAAGAAGGGAAGACATCCCTGATCAGTATCAGCAAGAAACTATGCTCCCTTATAAAATCATCAAAGGCTAGCTTCAAAAGAAAAATTGCCATGGACTCCAAAGATAACCACAAGGTATTCTTTAGCTATGTCAAGAATCCAAGTGGCAATTCTCAGATCTGCTCGGAGTTAGTGCAAAATGGCACAAAATACACTGAATCGACCAATATAGCCAACATCCTGGCAGACAGGTTCAGTGCAAACTTCACCCCCCTCTCACCCCCAAAAGGGCCCATAACTATACCAGAAGAATGTAGTGCCCCTGAAATCACAGACACTCAGGTTAAAACAGCCCTCTCCAAAGCCAAAAACACAGCATCAGTGGGACTGGACGGTGTCCCAGGCTGCATCCTACACGAGCTCAAAGATGAACTAACCCCTCAGCTAAACACGCTGTTTAAACTCAGCCTCTCCGCAGGCTACATGCCCACAGAGTGGCACACAGCAATGGTTATTCCACTCCACAAAGGTGGAGCCACAACAGATCCTGGGAACTATCACCCTATAAGCCTGACTAGCTTGGTCTGCAAAGCTATGGAGCTCATCATCATGGATCTCATTAACAGAGACATTGGAAACATCCAAACACTGTACCCTACCCAGTTCGGCTTTGTTAAGGGCAGATCATGCCTCCTAAACCTGGTGGACTTCTTTGAGACAGTTACTAAGGCTTTAGACGAGGGAAAGGTGGACCACACAGCTTACCTAGACCTCATAAAGGCTTCGACACCATTCCCCACTCAGGTATTATAGACAAGCTCACCACCCTGAACATAAACCCCTACATTACGAGATGGGTTGTCAACTGGTTCACGGACAGAACCCACATGGTAAGAGTTGCGGGAGTTTGATCTGACTATAAACCGGTTACAAGTGGTGTTCCCCAGGGCTCAGTCCTAGGACCCCTCCTGTTCGGCATATACTTCTCAGAGGTACAGGCAAGCACAGGAGGACTATGGCTTACCAAGTTCGCAGACGACTGCAAACTAGGGGCTATAATTGACACTCCGGCTGACACAGACATCCTCCAAAAGGATCTCACTGAGATGGATACCTGGTGTCAAAACCATGGCCTCAAGTTAAATGCCAAAAAGTGCATAGTCATCCCCTTTGGAAAAAACAAAGTACCCACAAACTACCACATAGGTGGTAGCCCCAAAAATACGGAAGACGTAATAAGGGATCTGGTGACCCAAGTAGATAGTAACCACTCCTTTGATAATCACATTGCCAAAGTGGTTAGAAAATCCTTCTATGTGGCCCACCTAATCACAAAAGGGTTTGCATCCAGATCAAAAGAGGTCATTGGGCCCCTCTATGCATCACTCATCAGACCCATCATAGAGTACAATGCTCCATTTGGGATGTACCTTACAAGACACCTGCAACAACTGGAAAGACCACAGAAGTACCTCACCAAGAGGATCACTGGCCTCAAGCAGATGCCCTACACAGCTCAACTGAAGAAACTCCAGCTGTACTTGGTTGCATACTGCCTACTCAGAGGTGATCTCTGCCTGACACACAAGGCCATGTCCAACCCAGAATTGATGGACATTCTCCACCTAAAGAAAACCATATCCCCAAAAGCCACATACTCCAGGGATCTAAACCTCACCACAACAATAAATAGGATGTGCTGGAGGGATAGACTCCTGTCCCAGAGACTTCCCATGCTCTGGAACAAGATTCCAATCTACATTAGGCAGAGCTCCTCACTAACCCTCTTCAAAAGAAACCTTGACGAGTGGATGGGAAACAGAAAGTTTACCCCAGGGATCACTTCAATGGCTCTGCTGGACAGAGGCACAGGGAACTAATCTAAGGGGGTGGCGAAAGCCAACACATTCTGGCTAGGCTTATAAATGCCTTCTGGCAGATAGCATAGTACCTACCTATGAGCCTATGAACCTATATCTAGACAACTGGCTCCTAACCGCTACCACCAAGCATTTACTTTTGCAAGCAAGAGACACCATTTTGAATACCTGTGCTCAATCAGGAATAACAATTAACTACAACAAATCTGCCTTATTGCCATCTGAGCATATAATTTTTATAGGCGCAGAATTAGACAACATGGCAATGACAGTGAAACTTCTGCCAGACAGGATGCAAACCATACGAGCACAGGTTTGAGACCTATTCTCAAAAACAAAGGTTCAGGCAAGAACAGCTCTCAAGGTATTCGGTACGATGGCGGTGACAATCACTATGATCCCTCTAGTTCGGATGCACATGAGGATCTTACAGTGGCTCCTATTCACAAAATGGTCCATACAAGAACTTCTGATGTCACACCAGATAATCCTAACAGAATCTTGCTAAAGGGACCTTCATTGGTGGCTACATTCAGAACCAGTAACCTTAGGTCATCCTTACATTCTCTTATTCCCTCTGGCCACATTGACCATGGATGCCTCCCAGATAGGGTGAGGGGGCATTATCAGGGGATGACAGTCCAAGGCATGTGGCAGGATCATGAGGCCCATTTACATATCAGTGTCCTAGAGATGAGAGCGGTGCTTCTAGCATTGCAGTAATTTCAACACTCTCTTCCACTGGGAAAAATTGCAGTCCAGACAGATAATATGTCAGTGGTTTGGTACATAAACAAACAAGGAGGAACCAAGTCTTATCCCCTTTGTTGAGAGGCTCTCAGAGTATGGCAGGGGATGATGTCCTCCCAACATTTTCTGATAGCAACACACATCCCAGGGAAATCCAACGTGATAGCAGACAAACTGAGCAGGACAATTCTAATGCTTCACGAGTGGTCCCCGAAACAAGAAGTGGTGGAAATAATTGTCGGAAAATGGGGCCGACCTTGCTTCAATCTTTTTGCCACTTCTATGAATACAAAATGCAGCAGCTACTTTGCCCTAATCCCCCCTCTGGGGAAATTCCCAAGGGATGCACTTGTACACAATTGGCCCCTGGGTCTCCTCTATGTCTTTCCTCCCTTACCACTGATACCCAAAGTTCTTCAGAAAGCCAGTATGTTGGGAAGGACATTAATCCTGCTAGCCCCTTACTGGCCACGACAGATTTGGTTCCCCTTCCTATGGCCTCATCTCCAGGAAGAGTCTTGGATTCTGGACCTAGTTCCAGATCTCTTGAGCCATTCATCGGGAACTCTTCATCCATGCCTTCAGACTCTCAAGTTGATAGCTTGGCTGCTCCAATTCCAAACATAGCCAGGCTACAAAACCTTTCATCAGCAGCACAACACGTCCTGATTTCTTCTCACAAGGCATCTACCAGAAGACTAGACCTCAGCAAATGGAAAAGATTTTCAATCTGGGGATTACAGAATCACATTGATCCTTATTCAGCACCTATATCGTTCATCCTAGAGTTCTTGACTAAAATGTTTAATGAGGGGGCAGCTGCAGCAACTATTCGAGTACAACTAGCAGCAATCTCAAATTTTCACTTTGGGAATGAAGGTCCAAATATTATGTCCCATAGACTATTGAAGGCCTTTCTGAGAGGCACTAATCTTTTAAGACCACCCATCAGGCCTCTGCTACCACCATGGAACCTAAACCTGGTACTATCAAGATTAATTCCTCCTACCTTTCAGCCGTCAGCATCATGTGATTTAAAGTTCTTAACATGGAAGACCACTTTCCTGGTGGCAATTAAATCAGCTAGGAGAGTTTCGGAGTTACAAGCCTTGTCTATAAAACCACCATATTTGTTGTTTCACAATGACAGTTTCACAAAGACTTACCATTTTTTTCACCAAATATGGCAATAAGACAGAATATATGCTTCACCAGCTTAATGTTCATAGACAGTTGCATTTCTATCTACACAGAACAAATGAATTCAGGAAAACGGATCAACTATTTGTATCATTTTCAGAGTGCAAAAAGGGTCTGCCGGTAGCAAAAACTACTCTGTCAAGGTGGCTGTCAGACTGCATTTTGTTCGCTTATAAGTCAGAAAATAAGCAGCTACCAGACAAGATAAAAGCTCATTCTACTAGAGTCGTCTCTACTTTCTCTGCATTTCATGCTAGATTACCAATAGACACCATCTGTGCAGCAGTCATGTGGGTGAGGCCTCATAACTTTATCACTCATTACAAAGTAGATTTGGGCTCCAAGGACAGTGCCTCCTTTGGGTCCACTGTTCTGGAGAGTATATTCTCGTGAGCCACCCAAGAAGTTGGTGTCAGGGACACTGTCCCATCAGTACAGAATGAAGGTGAGCTAGGACAATTTCACATAAAGAAGTTATGTACCTACCATAACGTTCCATGTGAGTTGTCCATCTTGACTTCATTCTTATCTCCCACCTTCCTACCCCCTTCCTTTGTCTCCTGGAGAAATGAAAGGATACAATTTGGCACCTAATGGTCGTTGACTCTCTTCTTAGCTTACCAGCTTAAAGTAAACCATTTTTTCTTTATACATGTATATTGATTACATACTGATATTTTTATATCAGCAAACAAGATCTGGGGAATGCCCTACAGCATCATGGGATAGGGAGTGAGCCACGAGCTAGTTGAAGACCTCGAGCTTTAGTAAATGGCCGAGTCAGAACTGAGGATCGGGTCTGAACCCATCAGTACAGAATGAAGGCGAGATGGACAACTCACATGGAACGTTATGGTAAGTACAAAACTTCTTTTTATAGAGTTCCTTTTCATAGGCAATCACCTTGTACATTCAAGAAAGCATCAGAATGCAATGATTTAGTCAAACATTCTGTGTAAGTGGGGCTGAGTTTGGCAGGTATGGATATACAGGAACTATATTATATATGGACGGTGCAGTGGTGCAGTGGTGCAGCGGTAGCATTGTCACCTCACCGCAAGAGGATCTCCGGTTTGATTCTAGGCTGGGGTGCCTTCTGTGTGGAGTCTGCATGTCCTCCTTGTACTCCTGTGGATTTCCTTTGGGTGCTCTGTTTCCTCCCATGTTACAAAAACATGCAACTGGAGTGTTTCTCCCTGGGCCTCCACTGAAAATTGGCTTCGTTCCAAGTCAGACTTTCCTGGTAAACAAATGTTAAATAAAATATTAAGGAGTCTGTCTGCAGTTTTTAAACCAACAGCATGGAAAATGTCTGGGGGTCCTCTCCGAGCTATGCGTCACTTTCTTCCAGGGTCCTTAGAGAAGTATATTATCTCAAATATTAAAATAGCACAGCCTCTACATCATAAAGTAGGGTGTGTATTCAGTATAGAGGAACATTTGACCTAAATGTATTTAAATATACTCCATGTCACTGCAGTTTGTGAGTGACAGCTGAAGCACGTATTCATAATTTTAAAATGTAGGTATACAAATAGAGAGTGTAGATGTCTGTACTTGGAATATGTTCTGATAGTGTGATGGCCTGGTGACTGGGTCAGGCCTGAGAAATCTGTGTCTTGACATTTGCTGAGTGATAGAGATGTAGGCAGTGAACAGAAATGAAAAGAGGAAGGAGGGGGATTTTGCAATCAAGATGTAATTGGAGAGGTCTTAGGAGATGCAAACAATGCCCTTGGCCTGTACAAGTCATTCTAATAGTTTTATTTTTGTTATACTCAAAGGTCAGGCTGACGTAATTATGTGAATGTTTCTTAGAATGGCCTGTTGCAAATATGTAAACCATAGATGGCTTTGAATCAGCGATACTAACATGAATTCTTAATAGTTTGGGTTACTGACTGATAGGCTGCATTTTCTGTATTTTGTGTATATGTTATGATAGTAGCTGAAAGGCCGGAGACAGAGAACAGGGTGCTGATTGTGAGCAAGATTTCCTTGGACAAAATACTGCCAAGGAAGTGTGGGTAGATTAAATCCCCATCTGATGGGAAGGAAGAGCTAGCAGATGGTATTATGTCACCAGGCATTAAAATAGAGTACATGACTAATGTCATATGCAAATACCACAGTGTTTGTTGTAACAGGCAGACTGAGAAAAGCATTAAGAGGTATTGCAAGGAAGCCAGACTAATTAATATACCACATGTTTACCAGTAATGCTGGTTCTTGGTTCTGTAACCATTAACTATGCAAATCAGTTTGGTGTTTATCAGGTTTGTCAACTGATATCTGAGTTTTCTTTTGGAATACTGTTTTTCAAAGTATTGTATTTCTTCATGAAAGGTGACAGTCTACAAGCCTGACAAGGCAGTCAGGCTTCCTTTACTTTACAAATGACAAACAGTTCACATCTGAAAGAAAATAAGCTCACCGACCTAAAGAGCAATGACTGCAGACAGAAACTTCAAAGAAGTTTCTTAAACTCCTTTTTTAGAGACAAGTCACAGTTCTAGTTTGGTTTTACAGTCCAGAACAAGTCACGCAGATGATTACTGTATCAGATTTCTACTTTTCATAATGGTTATTAAGTAACACAGCAAGCCATGGCATTAATTCTTGTTGACAAAGGAAGGAATAATATGTAATTTTGCCAGTTTTCAAGCTTCCATCATAAATGGAGAATTCAGATGCCAACTTAACAAGAATAAAGTTAAGTATGAACCTTGGGTTCAGTCCAGTTCTCTGGTCACTTTATGGTGTTCAGGTAATTCTCACTGTGCCTATGTTCTTTTTTTTTTCAGGTGCCCGTCTTTCTTCCCAGATCCCAAAAACATGCTAGTTGATTGTCTGCTGTAAATTGCCAAAGTAAGACTCTGAAACCCAGTCATACCTGAAGACTATTCAGATTTTCACCTCATATTTGTGGTCTGTTCCTCATGGTTTCTTGACAAATTAGTGAAGACTGAATTCACTAAATAATGAGATATTTAAGTTTCAGACTTCATAGCCTTTAGAAAATGTATGGTAACATAAAACCTTTTATTCTAGCAAAGTTTATACAAGGAATATTTCAAATTTGTCCCTATTTTTGGGCCTTTGCCACCAATTATTTTTGGCTTTGTCTGGATTTCTTGTGCTAAGAGTTTGAGAGGTATGCCCAGGACATGGGTGGAAAAGGTCCAAGGAAGACCACTTCAGTTCGCAGATAAATAAATGCAAATAAATAAATAAATTACATTTGACCATGATGGCTAGAAGGCATGTACTGTGGAATGTAATGTTGTGGATGATCAGTGTGTATTGCAAGTATCAGTTAGTGACTCAGCTACCAAAAATGACTCACAATCTGAATGCCGTATCTAATGGAGTAACATCTATGAACTTTTCTCAGACATACTTACTTTAGACAAGCAACAGAGAATTCAAATTCCAGACTTTAATAAATGAACACTTTAAGTTTCAAATTCAATGGACGTGGCTGCAGATGGACCATGTAACTGAACACAGTAAAATAGTCTTGTTTTTCCCAAAACAATTCACGCCAGAATGGCTGGGATTCATAGCATATGAAATGGCATCATGCAAGATAACTGCTATGGTGGAAATTTGTACTCATCAGTGAAATATGACCATACATTATGGTGCCTGAGTTTGAGATGTAAAGAAAACAAAACCATAGTTAAAAAAGCAGATCTAGAGCAAAAAAATTTGGGGTAAAAATGTATACTAGACAGGCAGTCAGGTATACCATGGGCAAGCCCCTACTACATTGTAAATGGCATTTTGCTGTGTTATAGAGCAATATGCAGTTCAAATGTTTAAAAGGTAGATAAACGGAAATGAGATAATCGATAGTCATGAGCAGTTGGGGCATGTTTGTGCAAGACAGTATAAGCAGTAGCACTCATCAAGATACATAATATAATAAAGCAGATGAAGTGGAAGAATGAGGATGAATACACAGTAAACAGAACAAACAAACAAACAAACAAACAAACCAAGAACTGCAACATATGCAAACCAAATGAGCCAAGCATAATGCAAAACAGGTTAGCATAAAAAATAATCCAAAACTTGGCATGTGGATGGGAACCAAATTTTTCTATATACATTATGGGTCAAACACACAACAACAGGACAGGACAGCATATACTCAGACAAAGAAAGATAGAGAAAAAGAGAGGAATAGTTGTTTCACACAAATGAATGACCCAAGGGCCAGTATAATAGTCAGGTGAGAGTGTCAGCTGTTGCAGACCAGCAGTAATGAAAAAAACACACATATATATATGTTCAATAGCTGCAATGGAAAGCCAAGAAAGTATGCGTAACTCAGGCAAGAAAGAACTGTTGAAGGGAAGCAGCAAGGGTGCACAGATGTAAATTATCAGACACAGAAATGGCTGTATAACCTTCATATATCACTGACACACAGGTTAAAACAGCCCTATCCAAAGCCAAAAATACAGCTTCAATGGGACCAGATAGTGTCCCAGGCTGTGTCTTACACAAGCTCCAAAATGAACTAACCCCTCTCCTAAACACACTGTTCAAACTCAGCCTCTCTACAGTCTACGTACCCATGGAGTGGCACACAGCAACAATTATCCCGCTCCACAAAGGGGGAGCCACAATGGACCCTGGGAACTATCTCCCTATAAGCCTGACTAGCCTGGTCTGTAAGGCTATGGAGCACATCATCATGGAATTCATTAACAGAGACATTGGGAACCTTTAAACATTGGACCCTAGCCAGTTTGGCTTTGTTAAGGGCAGATCATGCCTCCTAAACCTGGTGGATTTCTTTGAGACAGTTACCAAGGCTTTAGATGAGGGAAAGGAGATCCACACAGCCTACCTAGACCTCGCAAAGGCTTTCAACACCATTCCCCATTCTGGTATTATAGACAAGCTCACCAGCCTGAACATAAACCCCTATGTCACAAGATGGGTTGCTAATTGGCTCATGGATAGAACCCACATGGTGAAAGTTGCAGGCTCTAGGTCTGACTCTAAACCAGTTACAAGTGGCGTCCACCAGGGCTCAGTCCTGGGACGCCTCCTGTTCAGTGTATACTTCTCAGAGGTACAGGCAAGCACAGGAGGACTATGGCTGACCAAGTTCGCAGACGACTGCAAACTGGGGGCCATAATCGACTCTCCAGCTGATACAGACATCCTCCAGAAGGGTCTCACTTAGACGGATACCTGGTGTCAAAATCATGGCCTTAAGCTAAATGCCAAAAAGAGCATAGTCATCCCCTTTGGAAAAACCAAAGTACCTGTGAACTACCACATATAGTCCCCTAAATACAGAAAATGTAATAAGAGATCTGGGGACCCAAGTAGATAGTAATCTCTCCTTTGATAATCATATTTCCAAAGGGGTTAGAAAATCCTTCTATGTGGCCCACCTAATCACAAAAGGGTTCACATCTAGAGCAAAAGAGGTTATTGTGCCCCTCTACTCATCACTCATCAGACCCATCAAAGAATACAACGCCACATTTGGGATGTACCTTACAAGACACCTGCAACAGCTGGAAGGACCACAGAAGTACCTCACCAAGAGGATTACTGGCCTCAAACATATGCCCTATGCAGCCCGACTGAAGAAACTTCAGCTGTACTCAGTTGCATACCGTTTACTAAGAGGTGATCTCTGCCTGACATACAAGGCCATGCCCAGCCCAGAATTGATGGACATGCTCCACCTAAAAAAAAAAAACAAATCCCCAAGAGCCACATGCTCTAGGGATCTAAACCTCACCACAATAATAAATAGGACATGCTGGAGGGATAGATTCCTGTCCCAGAGACTCCCCATGCTTTGGAACAGGATTCCAATCTACATTAGGCAGAGCCCTTCACTAACACTATTCAAGAGAAACCTTGACGAGTGAATGGGAAACAGAAAATTTACCCCCAGGATCATTGCAGTGGCTCTGCTGGACAGAGGCACAGGGAACTAATGGCTCTGCTGGACCGAGGCACAGGGAACTAATCTAAGGGGGCGGCAAAAGCCAACACATTCTGGATAGGCTTATAGATGCCCTCGGGCAGATAGCCTAGTACTTACTTATGAACCTATATAAACTTCCAGTGTCATGGATGTGTAACAGAGATCATCAGTAAACAAGTAGGTAAGCAATGTGTCAAGCAGAGAGGTACAGCATTCACCTCACAGCTCAGCAAAGTTGATGTAGAGGTGGTGTAACACAAAGCTATGGTAGAAGACTCATGCTATCCATCCTCATGACATGGCATTCCACTTATGCATCACATAGAGCATGCAGAGAAGGAAGAACAAATGCACACACACACACACACACGCACACACACACACACACACACACACACACACACACACACACACACACACACACACACACACACACACACGCACACACACACATACATACACACACACAAGTGTGCATGCACAAATATGCGCACACACAAAAATTATTGCATCATGATGGACTGATTGACAGTAGGATATAGCACAGGCAACCATAGCAGGGAAGAATGAATAGCAAAAGCCAGACGTGTATGATGGCACTTTCAGTGGGTGCCATCACTGTGAGATATTTCTTCTAGAAAGCACTTTCAGTGATAAAGGAGTTTGGGTTTTTTCTCACTGTTGTTTGACACTATCTTTGAAGTGTGTGCTTGTGTGTGTGTGTGTGGGGCAATAAATAAATAAAATAAATTAAATTTGAACATGACACCTGAAGGCATGTGCTGTGAAATGAAATGTTGTGGATGAGCAGTGTGTATTACAAACAGACACAGAAATGGCTGTATAACCTTCAGATGAACTCCAGGTGCTATGGACATGTAACAAAGACCATCAGTAAACAAGCAGGTAATCAGTGTGTAAGGTAAACTGATATTTGTGGTTTGCAGTAAGATGGAAAAAAAAAAAAAATATATATATATATATATATATATATATATATATATATATATATATATAAATTTGGTGAGTGTGTGCTTGTGTGTGTGTGCATGGGGGGGGGGGGAGTCCCTCTGCAAAAAAAATATATTATTTGATGTTTGTCGAAAGTGGCTTTTTTGTAGGTATCATCACTCACTGAAATTTCCTAAGCATACATATGCATGATGCACTTATGAGATAACTGACAGATAAAGTGTACACACAGCATAGGAGCAGAAAAACTGCACTCACTGTGACTCCCTCCTTTTACAGTCATCACATTGTTTGCATAGAAGCTTCTATATTGAAACAGTGATATTACTCATTGCATCCTGTAGTGACACAGCTTTTACTGTACCCAGCCAGGATGCATGCTATCTGGTACAAAATATTCAAAACCATCTGTGCAAAATTAAGGGATGTTTTAAAAGATTCTGATCCCAGAGGGTGGTTTGGGTAGCAAATTCCTGTAATGTGCTCAACTCACATATTCAAGGTTTTGTAAGACAGGTGCCAGAACAGACTGTGTGAGAAAACAAAATTATTTTTGGTTTGTATACTTACATGCCTTTCTTCTTATTTTCCTCTTAGTTTCTCGCAGAGTTGTTTTATTTATCCATTGGGTGATTTAAATGTTATAGGTTAGTGTTTCTTTTTGCAGGGCCTAAGAAAGATTAATTTTTTGTGAACTGTTGGAGGTGCAAGAGGCTGATCTTTGTGTGAAATGAAGCAAATAAAAACAGTGCAATGATTTCTTGATAAACCAGCAAAAACAAGCTGGTATGTGAATATTTTTATTGGAATTTTATAATTCCCAGGATAGGACAGAAAAAAACTTTTTTGTGACACCAGGGTAAAATTACCTGCTTGGGAAGAAATGGAAATATATATTTGTGTTAGAGGGAAGCAAAGAAAACCAAATCAATGTTTTATTGCGATTTAGCACCATTTTACAGTATATGCACATACTCCCACTGCATTTTGTTTTATTTGTGCATTTTTTGTGCCCTGCTGCCTGCCAGCCATCACCTTCCTGCAATCAATAGATCCATTCATTCTTCATCAAGCAGTTTAATTCCTGTGAAGTGGGAGCTAGCTATGGAGCTAACACCGTGGCAGCATTAGCTCATTTTAATATTGCAGGATAATCCCAGCCCCAAGTAGTGATATCAGCTCTTTATCACTGAGAAGAGGCCACCAGTTTTCCTAATATGGAGGTATGCCTGCTCTCTGACACATGTCTGCAAGGACTACTGCACTGGCTTGAGCAGGTCCACCTAGATGTCCCCCACAAGGATGTTCTCAGGGATAACTACAGGTCTGTAGTTTGATAGTTCAATCAATTTGCTCCTTTATGGAAGGGGATAACATAGGATTGTTTCTAGAGTTTTGGCACCATATTTTCTTGGAGAAGGTGATTTATAATAATAGGTATTGGACATGCAATGGCTTCTGTAGGTATTTTGAGATAGTATATTGATATGTTATCAGCTGCAAGACAGGTGCTATATTAGAGAAACATGAAGGAAAAATGTGTGAATTTTATGAAAATACAAATAAGCAATGGACTTGTGTTCCACAGCAGGATATGTTGATTGAAAGAGCACATTGTGTTTATGGCTCAAAACTGGCCATACAAAAGCAGCCAAGACATATATTAGTAAAGATGCGATCATATCAGAAGAAATAGGTGTTCCTGACAAATTTGAAACAGAAAGGAAAAATATTAAAATTAGAGGCAACAGAATGTTTGAGAAAAAATATTATTCACTCTACACCATGTAGAAGAGAAGCAAGTCTATTACTGCAACTGTCTTTAGAATATTTTTCCTGGAGTATGAAAGGGATTTATGTATGCAGAGCAAACTAAGAAGGAAGCAAAGAAGTTTAGCAAACAAAGAGTGTGCCAGCAAGCAGAAGGGGACTCTACTTCTCATTTTTTTTACAATAACAAAGCCCAAAAGAGGGACTTTCCCTGGGATTAATTAACAATTGTATAAACTTCATGCTAAACTTACAAGATTTAAGAGTGACAGCATGATGAGCAGCAGCTCTAATCGAATGTGCATGCTGCTCATGATGCTTACATGTTTTTAAGCCCTTTTATGGCCAGCAATAGCATTCATGGCCATATAAAGGTACTTGCAAGCACGAACACAGAATGTAAACAAAACAACTTGCCTATAGGCAAACCTAATATACAAGCATGTTCTGTAGCCCAGAAATATTAAAGGCAACTACAGTGAAAGAATTGTGAAGGAGAAGAAGTGAAATGGGGGAAATGTACACAAATAATACTGGGTGTACTGCAGAAGTAATTAAGAGGGGAGGGGAAATGGGGAAAGTGTAGTCATATACTGCAGGAAATTGTGCTGAATTGTCAGGGAAACATTTTTAACATAAATCCTGCCATATTGATATGATGATACTTAATGTCATTGACAATGTATGACTTATGCATATAAATAAAAACTGACATGATGAAAAAGGATGTGAGAGGGATATAAAGCTGTAGTGTAACAAAGGGGGTTAATGTGATATGCATGTTAATAAAATTGCTGAGTTGATATAACAGCAAGGACAGAAAATACATCATGGGTTGAATGCATAGATTGCAATTATTGCATATGAGATGTGTATGCAGGGGAGAATATGTATACAAGCTGATGCCAATGTTGTAGTTTCCACTTGAGCATGTATACACAAGAACAAAGGAATCAAGTTGTTATGTCATGCACATCAGAAATGGACATGTTTTTGCAAATAAATGTTAGTGGCACCCATAGGAAAGGGGTTTATCATATATAAACATGTAATAGATAAGCAAGTGTTGTACAGTCATGTAAATGCTAAATGACGATATAATAACACTCAACAAACACAAATGACAACAGAGATCATATAACATTTCATGATTATAAGTTTTCCATTGGTAATTCAAACAAATCACAGACATAGTTATACTGGGCATGCTCACATGGAATTATGTAGAATAGTAACATAAAAGCAATTCAGCAGAACCATCACCCAAGAAAGTGTTGTAACAATTGACCAGCTGCCCTTTTTGATGGTCTGGCAACATGCCATACAGTAAGAAACATTTTGTGGAAGCCTTTATCTGCCATAAAGCTGTAGAGTGTGATGAAATTAATTGCAGTAATAAAGACATGTATGGATGAAGTCATGCAATACAGCGCATAATTATTTTGGAAATAGTTAGTACCTGTGGGCAATGAACAACATAATAAACATTCGCAACATGACAAATTTTGAGCACATGTCAGAACGGATATCAATGGGATGTATATCAATCATGGACACCATAGAAAAATGCATATGGTTGTTCCAAGAATAACACATTGAAGGGTTTATGCACTTTCTTATCATAAGGGGTATGGGTGCCCTACCTTGAAGGACAATATCCTGAAAAAAGTGGCCCTTTGTCTGTGCCATAATTATTGTCTGTGTCTAAGCCACTGCTGTCTGACACAGTTGTCTGACAGACAGATGTTATCAGAATCAAACCCCTGCTTATGATATTAGGCTCTCTACAGACCTCTGTATTGATGCATGTGCCACAGGAGACAGCAATGGATGCTGTCACAAATAACTGAAATCAATGTGTGCAGTAAGAAAGGAGTTACAAATATCATCTGACCAATCTGATTTAGTCAGAATGCTGAAAAACAGCTGCATATGTTACTGTCCACACAACAGTATGCAGTACAGTATCAATACTTTTTTGACAAGGAAGCTGTTTCCATTGTGTAGTACATACACTGCCCCAGAATTGAACTATATTCTATCTGTGTAGGTATGCTATACAAGTCAGTACTCAATGCACTCACAGCATGATGTACCGCAAATAACATTTTCACTGTCGAATAATTCACAACCTGTGATTATATATCTTTGCCCAACATAAAAATTTATATGAATAACTCACTACAGTGGCATTTGTGTCATGCCTGTGCATTCATACAATGTTGACATTTTCGAAAATTGAACAGCAAGCTATGTAATTCTACCAACTGCAGACGTGGATGAACTCCAAGCACCACAATGGAAGTCAACACAAATGTGACATTCCACCTAACTGTCTTTCGGCTTTTCCCGGTTATTGTAGAGAATGGCTGTTTCACGGTCGAAGTGTCACTACAGTTGTGAGATATGTTGGTATTTCACGAGATTATATAATGTTATTGCTGCAAGGGATATGTGTGCCTGTAATTGCTGCACTAAGGCAACAACATGCTGAATATTGTCTCATTCCCTTGTGTTAGAGAACAATGCTTAATGCATATGTTATGTAAGGAAAATGTAATCACATAACATCATTACTCTGAATAAAAGCATTGCTATGTGAGAAAAATGTCATAGCTTTTGTAAGAGGAATCAACAGCTATATGTGTGCACAGCAGTTGTGTTTGACAACAGTGTTAGTGAAATGTATAGTCATAATAAGACTGACATAATGTAGTGTGAACAATAGTAGCTGGATCTGAACTAAGAACCTAAAATTACAGGTTACAGATTATTACCTGAACAGCAAGGTCCACATGACATGTTTTGGTACAACTGTGGCAGTGTACAGCTGAATGTATGACATCACCACTGTTTATTAGCTGCATGTTTATGGTAAAAAGTGGTCAAAGTGCACAATAATACTGTACAGCTACACATCATATATACATTTTTAGACTAGTATACACAGTATGAGTATGAAAGACACACACTTATCTGACCTTAGACATCCTACCCATGCAGTTGCATAATGTATAAAGCACAGTATCAAACTCACACACCACAAGAGAAGTTGCACTACAACTGTTAGATATTGCAGTTATGGCAGCATTGTGTAATTGTGTTGCCAAAAAGTTATTTCCCCTGGGTATGCTAGGATTTACTAGCATAACACTGCCACTGTAATACAGCTCATAAGTGGAAGTTTAGATAAAGGTGATCATGAGGTAGCTAGCTGTATATGACAGTAATCACAGTCACATTACTTAAGCAAGAGTGGACTTGAACCACCTAGTTATCTAGTTACACAATATATACAGCACATTATCAGCAGACAGCACCACAAGAGAATCATATGTACAAGTAAGGCATACAGCACCCATGAAGGGATTACATCAGAAGTATATTGTCAAGGAGATATGTGTGTGTGGTAAAATGACATTTACAGCCATCTGGGGTTGTCATTGGAAATGAATATAAACTAAGCCTGAATTCATTTTCAATCACACACATCCACACGTGAGTGTGCGCGCATGCACACACACACACACACACACACACACACACACACACACACACACACACACACACACACACACACACACACACACAGAGTCATAGAAGCTAATAACTGATGTATTTAAATCTACCTATGTAGTTAAACATTATATAGAGTAGTGTAAGGAACAGAAGCACTACAGGAGAAGTTGGACTTTTAAAGTGTGACAGTACACTTTAGAAAGAATGATCTCATCAGTGTGTTGCACAGAAGATGTGTTTATGAAAGGTAGGATAAGGGAATGGTGGCATCATCTAGTAGTTTAAAATATTTCTCCCTACTAAAAGTGGACTGAGCAAACGTGTTGGAGGACATGCTCACCTGACTCTATCCCCCCTTCACACACAGAAGTTCCTCACATTAAACATCAAGCCTCCTACTTATCTAGTTACACATCTATAGAGCACATTATTAGTTATAAGTGCCACAGGAGTAGTCTGACTTTTAAGGGGAGAGAGTGCACTTTTGTCAGGATTACCTTATCATTGTGTTGCAGAGAAGCTGTTTTTGTTAAAATTGGGATAAGGGACCTATATGTTAAGAGAAATAAATTCCACTCAGTGGAGTAGATGCAGCATAAAGCATGACACACACACACACACACACACACACACACACACACACACACACACACACACACACACACACACACACACACACACACACACACACATTCCCCACATTCAGTATTGAATCTACCTATCTACTTATACAATTTAAAGAACACAGTATTATTTGCAAACACCACAGAAGAAGTTTGAATTTAAGGATGTGATAAAGCACATTTGTACTTGTTGAAAATCCACTATTTGTTACAGATGACACTGTGCATCACAGGTTTTGGAACAAATGCTTTTGTGGGCAAAGGACAGTGCAACAGCACTGTGAATTTCCCATATGATTACATATGTTTTTACAAAGATTTAAATACTGTCCTTCATATACATTATATTACTGTGAAGGATACCAGTTTCACAGTAAAGGATGCCAAAGAAATTAACAGTGGTAAACTAGTGGACTACCAATCAAACTTTCCTGCCACTTCATTCCAGGATGACTGCACACTTGTCTTGTCCCATACTTGCAAAATGAGTATTGACAAGGCAAACAGACAGCACAAGACAATGCACTGCAGAATAAATGATGGATTATGTGTGGATAGGGTAATCACAATTCTGACACAGTTGTAAGTGTAGCCATTGGAGAGTACACATACATTCACTGAATTGAGTCAACATCACTCTGAAATCAAGATAACATGTTGATAAAATTAAGACAGACATACAAACATTCTGCAACCTAAACAAATAAGTATATGCTTTTCTTACTCTCTTTTACTCTCTGCCAGAAGAGCAACACTGCCAAGGTGAGTTGCACTGCTGATGGCAAAGTATTAGTACATGCATAATCATATCTTGCAGTGTTGAAGTTAGAATGAGAATTAGCAGTAGTCTATGGTGCTCTGTGTTGACTTTCATGCAAAGAAGCAATATACAAACACAACCATGTGCACATATGGTGGAATACAGACATGCCTAGGAATGAGGGGGTCAGAGGTACTGTAGGTTAGGAAACATGCCCAGACATATAGGACATACAAGACAGGCAGGGATGGTGATGGAGACGAAATGTTGGAGGACACCATGAATGGGGATAGGTAGGGAACATCAGAGGCACACTCATATCCAGCTTGAGAACAGTGAAAATCTAGTCCTCACCCTCAGAATTCTCATTACTGCCTCCTGTATCAGCTCCCTGGGTCATTGCCAGATGTGGCATAATTTTTGCAATCCAACACATCACCTTTCCAACTGTGCTGATAGATGCACTGAGGCCCCTCTCCATGATAGCTTCTGTGATACTGCCAGCCCAGATATCTGGAATTTTGTAAATAATTATATGTCATTTGTGAATATTGATATGATTTATAAAGAAATGTATGTTATGTCCTGAGCTTCAAGAATGTAACCACAGCATACCCTGCTGGAACATAGAAGATTAACTTACAAAACTTAAAGAAATTAAGTTGAAATTAAGTGTTTTATGGTGTGCTACAAAAGTTAGTTTCAATGCAGCAAGGAGACAGGATGTCTAGAGC
The DNA here is from genome assembly GCF_019279795.1 of Protopterus annectens. Taxonomy (NCBI): domain Eukaryota; kingdom Metazoa; phylum Chordata; order Ceratodontiformes; family Protopteridae; genus Protopterus; species Protopterus annectens. The sequence goes on from NC_056728.1 coordinate 377,635,274, forward strand.
TAGAAGTTTTTTTCTATTGTCTTGGAGAGAGGTAGTCACTAAGTTTAAAATGTAAGTTTAAAATGTAAAAAGTGTTTTATTGCTTTATGTCTTCCTAGCAGCTGCTCAGGTCTGAGAGATATGTATTGTTAACACAGAGATGTTAAAATTATCTTATGTTTCTGTTTAGCCTGGGAACTGAAGTCAGGTGACAAAGAGTGATGTCACCCAAACTAGTGCAGCAATAATATTTTATATTAATTTAAGAACTCCCTCAGGGAGAGACTCTGAATTTTGTATTTTGTCTTGGACCTTGCAAGAACATCCACCCATCATCATCATCATCTGCATTTGCGTGTCTGTAAGTAAGATTTAGAGCATAGTATCTCTTTTAAATACAGATAGGAATATAGTAAAGATTTATGTAGATGTTTTCTGCATTTATTTGAAACTGTTCTGCAGTGTTGTTTAAATATTTCCTGTGATTGTGAACTCTGAAGTAACTGCGCTTGTTTTCTATTGTCTTGTTCTTTTATTATTTATTATTAAATATATTTAAACCTATCTTTGTGACTGATATTTGTGAGACACATTTAAGCTCTTAGAATACTTGCATATGTATTTGGTGACCCTGTACAGGCCACTCCAATAGCCTTGCTTGGTCAAAACTACCATTTAGATTATTAGTAACATTACACATTAGGATTGGAAACCCTTTGTTAAGGGCCTAGAGTAGCTGAGTGGTTGGTGGCAGTGATAACTACTTTATAGTCTGGGCAAAAGGGGCATAGCTAGCAAACCTGTGCCAGTCTTTTCCAGGTGTGTGTGTGTGTGTGTGTGTGTGTGTGTGTGTGTGTGTTTGTATATAAATCAAATCTTAAAGTGTATGTGTGTCAGCTACTTGGGCAGGGACACAAAGCACTGGTTGGACAAAGAGGGTACTGGAGGTTTTGGCTTGACCACTCAGCTGAGATCTCAACCCTATAGCTGTGCCAGTGGGGAGTCTTATTGGGGATATGGAGAAAGAGGGAGAAACCAGCCCCAGACTGACTATCGTCTCTGTGTGCTCTTAAGGGAAATTGTACATTACTGTGTTTGTACTTGTCATCCTCCCAGTGTGTACATTCCCCTAGCTGTTGCCAGTGGTAAGGATTGAGGCTCCTTGATTACTGGGCCATTGCAGGGGCATCACATCCTTCAACAGTCCTGTTTGCTTCTGCTGGGTGACAAAACTGCGACATCCACTGGTACAGCTCCTGGAGAGTACCACTTCATCAGCAGCTGGGGCAGAGCTACCTAATGCAGGTGGAACATGCAGGGCAGGGGTTGCGTAATAGCAATGTTGATAGACTGTGAACCAGAAGTGCTGGGTGCCTGTGCTGCCATCTGTGGAGGTATGGCGGGCTGAACCTTATGCCACAGAGGAAAGCTACCTGACAGGTGTATTTTCTTCACTGAATACTATCTAGAGTGCTGACAGCTATGTAATGATGCCACATTTGCTTGTCTTAAATAAGGCAGCCTAAATTAAAATTTTCACTTTTTTCCTTAGGCAGTGAACCATGTTTGCAAGTTACTGAGTGAAGAACAAATGCAAAAGGCATTATAAAAATATATGCAAGAGAAAAAGCTGACAGCAAAATTATTTCAGTCATTGGGTATATCTAACAATGACTGCAGCAAGAAGTGCATTCAAGTGACACATTCATCCTTCTCACATATCTTTGACACATCTGAACTTAAATTCCTGGCAAACATTATCAGGACTGTAGGCACTGGCAAATAATGTTAAAGGGACATAAAACAGTTGATATGTTGTTAGCAATACTGAGAATGGTCGATTTTCAGGCAGCAACATAATGATATCACAAAATATGTATAAACATGCATTCAGATCACCTCTTTAAAATTATCAGGTCATTGGATTCAAACATGGCATCATTTGTTTTGTTTCTCTAAGCTCATTGCTCTTATATCTTGTGGCACAGAGAAAGTTACCTGATAGGTGAATTTTTTTCACTGAGTAATATCCAGAGTGCTGACAGCTGCACAATGATACCACACTGATTTGCATTACATAAAATAGCCTACACTATTTTGTTTTTCACTTTTTTCCTTAGGCAGTTAACCATGTTTGTGCACTGCTGAGTGGGGAACAAATGCTAAAGGTATTAAAAATAAATATATGAGACAGAATAAAGCTGACAGTGAAATAAATTCAATAGGTATATATAGCAATGATTAGAGCAAGAAGTACATTCAAGTGACACATTCATCCTTCTCACATCTCCTTGCAACATTAGACTTATAGTTAATGGAAAGGGATGGAAAAATATGCTGTTAGCAATACTGGAAATTGTGGAGTTTGACACAAGACAGTAATACAAAGAAATGTGTCCAAATATGTATTCATGCCACCCTCTACAAAATTAATAATTAACTTTATCAAACCCTGCATCACCTCTCTTATTTGTCTCAATTCACCTCAACTACATATTGTGTCACAGGGATAGTTATCTGAGATGTAGAATTTATTCAGACAGTACTGTCCAGAGTTCTGAAGAAAGTGCACCATTACTGAGTGTGTTTGGATGTACATAAGACAGCCTAAAGTATTTTTTTCACCTTTTTCCTTAAGAAGTGAGCCCTGCTTGCACAATGCCAAGAAGTATGCAAATTCAGATTAAAAAAATACATGTTGAGAATAACTGAAATGTAATCCAAAAACAGGATTGGAACAATATATCATCTGCCTTATTTCTCATAATTGACTTAATTGATACCTTGTAATTGTTACTATCCAGGGTTCTGATGGCAGCAGACTGATGCCAGGCTTATTTGTGCTTCTGAAGACAAGCCAAATTAAATGTTCACTTTTTTTCCTTAAGCTATGGAAGTTATTACTGCACTGCCAAGTGACATGCAAATGCAGAAGGCAATATCTAGTAAAAGCGTTTACAGAAATTGTTTTGGATAACAATTTAAAGAACATGGAATGGATATCTAGCAATGAGCAGCACCACTACTGCATTATACAGACACATTCAGCCTTCTTACATCTCCTATCATTTATGTCTCACAGTATTCAGACTTTAAGTAATGCCATGGAAATGGAAAAGGGGACAGGGAGCAGCAGAAATGCTTTCATTTTTTACACAACATAAATTTAATATCATCATCATTTCAAATGACATATCTGTCTGGCATATTTAGTCATTACTGAGCTTACTTGAGTTTCCTACCTCAACACAATCATACAAAATGAGTGTCAAGATTTATTATGACCTCCCTGTGAACAGGTTTTGAACCCTGCATCATCTGTATTGATTCACTAAGCTCACCGAGGAAAGCTCACCAGTGACAGTCTCAACTGCACTATTGATGGCATTCCAAATGAAATTTGTCAGTTTTTTACCTTATCAACAGAGTGCAGTGCCAAACATCGTACAAATGATCAAGGAAAAAAAGACAGATTTTGAAACAATTACTTTAAATGTAAATTCTGATGTTTCCTCACATTTGTTACCTTGCAACAGGAACCTGTACTGATGTGCGCCATCAAACCATGGTATTAAGAGCAATCATTTAAGACAATTTCCAATATTTGTTATAGACAATGACATATATTAACAAGGAATACAAGTTTTTAGATGTGTTCTAAATATGACACTAAATCAAGTCACATTGAAAGTGCAACATAAACAAGTTATGAAAGTTGTCCTTTCTCAATTGTCAGTAAATGTCTGGATGAATGGAACATTAACAGTAGTTAGGATACACAATATTAAACAAAGACTCTCTTTATTGTGTCTTATTCCACTTTTCTATGCTTTCCTTACAGCAATACTATCTTTTATTATATATGGTATATGTATCAATGCTTAATCTACTCCGTTGAATATGCACATTTCCTAGTAAGATCCAGTAACTGTAGCCAGTAAAACAGCAGTTGAATGTTAGGAATGTTGCTCTCCTAACTCAGTCAATGTACTTTCAGACTTTAGTAAGTCACTTTTCACTTAGATGCCCTCAGTAAGTGTCCATCAAAGAGGGGAGTCCATGAAACCCTGATTGTTAATTCAGTCAGACCAATCATAGACATCTGAAAGGCATTAGCAGGTAGCATTTCTCAGGGTTCATCCTTGCAGTGCTAGGGCTTGTGCATGAAATTGTGTAGCTCTTTACACCATGTCTACCTTACTTGCACTTACTACAGATTGTGGTATTCAGGAATGCTAATGATTTATCATCTCATTTGCATACTCACAGTGCTCACAGGGCTGGCTCTGCACTATATAAACTTAATTGCACAGCTAATGTACTTGTATCATAGTGGGCAGACTGTTTGGACCCAGAGAGCTTGATACTGCTAAATACAAACTTTTAGAGGGTTTTCTACTTTCTACACTGCTTTCCTGTCAAGGTATGTTGCTATTTCTTACATAATGCTTTTAGTGTAACATTAAGGGTGAATTGTAGTACCTGATACAAACTATTTTTTTATCTTTCTCTTATTGCTTTATCCTTTACGTTGGCATAGCCCTTGTACATCAGGTATTTGTCTGCATTACAAAATTTGGAACAGAATGCTACCTGAGATATATTTTGAAGGTTTTATTTTCTTGGAATTTGAAGAGTTATTGCAGAAAAGTATTGTATAACTTTGTAGAAAGGTCAGGCATTTTTACATGTGTTAGCCCAACAATGTATTAAGTTTGTGATATTGACCTGGTTGCCCTCCACAACAGTAGAGATGGCACCTTAATAGTTTTCTACATTTCTACTTGTAGATTGTGAATTAGTGTTTTTAATGCCTCTATGTATTACACAGTTACATAATCTGTTCTCTGCATTACAGAACTGCTATATTTGTTATTTTATTAATATATTTTTGGGGATGGGCTGTCCTAACTTGTGTGTAGTCATAGGAAGCATTAACTTTTAAACTATTGTGTGTATGATGAATGCATAGATTCATACAAAATTGAGTTCACAGCCATCCTATCTGCATATTATACATTTAATGTTGCGTTCGTTTTCTGTTTCATGTCATACAGGAATATGGCACCCAAGAAGAAATCTGTACCATGTAAGCCACCATTTACTAATGTAGAAAATTATGTCATTATCCAGGCCTTACATCATCATGGATTTTTTATCTTAGGGAGAGGTAGAGGTGACCAATCTGCCTGAGACAGGATATGGCAGCAGGTGGTCAGTGACAACAATGTTGTCAGAGGGCATGAGAGAAATTACTCTCAGATACAACACAGGGCAAGCGATATGATAACTTCTGCCCACTGTAAGATAGCTACATTTAGCTGAGAACAGGTGGCTATGGGAGGTGATCCTGCTACTGAACCACCATTAACTGAAACAGAGAAGTTTCTGTCCTTTGTCAGTGAGCCAGATAGCTTGGCAGAGGGTTCTCACAGAATCCTTGATGTCAGCGCTGGTGTGGATGGCATCCCCAGAGTGTCTCAAGCAGAACTTCCAGGTGTACAAAATAAAAATAAAAATAATTATAAGTGTCATTGTTATATATTTATATGCATGTATCTTATATGTCTGATATATATGGAGCCAGTGATAAGTGTGAGTCAGACTGTACAAAACTAGAGAGACAGAGGAGGTGTTGGGGGGAAATTCAGCTAGTCAATAGATTTGTATGAGAAAAAATCTGTGCATGTAAGGTGGATTGTTCTCTGTTTCTTGTTTTGGTTGCATTGTGATACTTATCAGCCTTCTTTCTTTTCCTTCCTCACATACAGGAGCATCTGAATTATAGGCTGCAAGACCACCTGTACATGGTAAGCACACATTTGGTCATTGTTATCACTGTATATAAGGTAGAGTCAGGTCTAACTAACAGTAATATTTGTATTGTTTTAGCATCAATTATAGTTTAACATACTTTTTGTATAACAAAATTTTGATAATTTTCATTCCCTATGTCTGTCTTTGTTGTGCTTATTGCTTTTTATCATTAGTGATCCTGAAGTGGCACTATGGAAGCCCTACCATCTGATGTCAGAGTATTGGTAGCATAGACTGGAGATGTAGAAGGTCAGTCTGATACTGAGTTTGTGGCTCCACATCCCCTGCCCATATTTTGGACACAGTATGCCTGCACATACCCATGACACTGAGACCTCTGATATAAAACAGGTTGAGGATGACACAGATGATCAGCGTAGAGTTGTTATTCTGTTTGTAGAGCTGGTTGCTTCTCCCCATAGCCATCATGAGGTTGAGGTGCCAAACAAGAGGGTTGGTAGAGGTATTCAGTGGAGGCCTGCTGTCCAGCCTCCTCCTGATGCTGGTGTGTCATTAGATGCCATTATACATATGTTTTAGGCAGTAGTGAAGGCACAAGCATTTTCCCCTGGGGCTTCAGAAGAGACAGTGCAAGAACTAAATGTCATGCATTTGGAAGGGCATACTCCCTGAACTGTGTGGGTGACTCCTTGGACAGTAGGATGAGTGACACTCTGGAGAAGGCAGTGTCTGTAATAGAACAACTGTTGGGGGGTGGTGGGCATCCACATGGCCGGAGTGCTGCTACATCTTCTGGTGTTATCAGACATGGTCCTGCAAGATCCTGCTTTTCTAGTGACACTACTTCCACTGCATCAGTGATTGCAGTGTTCACACCCAGACTTGGTAGGCCACAAGGTCATTGTCCTGGATGTCCTGATCCATGCTTTTTAGACATTGGTCAATTAAAATGCTTGATGCACAGTACTGGGTAGAATACTTAACTGTATATTGTAAACATCAGACATATGAGCTATTACTGACATAAATGTACACTTCAGACAAATGCTCTGCTTAGGGACATATACATATTTCCGTATGAATGTACTCGCTTATGTAACGTTCTTATTTTACTTACAGGTTCCACACTTACCTTATCATTATTGTAGGTCCAAATTGTGTCCTTGGGGGTTGTCCCTGTCTGATGCTATCAGATCACAGCCATTACATGGCTAAGTAAAGGTTGTGGAGTTTGACAGGTGAGAGTTTTCTTATTGGTATGTGGGTAGGAAGTTAGATTTTGACATAGGTAGTGATTGTGTGTACTATCCTTTGCCTCATAGCCAGAGCCAGGGAATACTGTTCATGCCACTGTCTGACAGCACCATCTATAGCTGGTGGGTCTCCCTCAGACTCCTCATCTATATCTGCTGTGGCTGGACCTGCCTGTGGTCCTTGAAACTGTGGTCCTGCTCCTTGTTTAATCTGTTTCCTGATAATTATATTGTGTAACATGGCACTGACTGTAATTATTTTGACAGAGGTTCCTGGGTCATACTACAGTGCACTCCTGAAATGTCTAGGCACCAGAACTTTGATTTGAGCAATCCAAACACATGTTCTTTGATATTCCTAGTTTGAGCACGGACCTCATTGTATCCTTGCCTAGTGGGATTGGTGTGGGTTTCTAATGGATGTTATGAGCCAGGGCTCCAGTGCATAACCTGCATCCTCCACTAGATGTCCTTGGGGAATGCCACTCCTAGCAAACCTGATATACAGCTGACAGGTGTGCCATATATGTGAGTTGTGGAGACTGCCTGGGTTACCTGCAATGATATTTTATATGATCCCTTGGGAATTACACACAACCTGACAGTTTATGGAGTAGTAACCTCTTCTACTGATGCACTTCCTTCCCTGTTCATTGGGTGGGGCTTTTATTTCTATGTGTATGCAATCTACTGTCCCCAACACTTCAGAGAGGTGTGCTACTGCATAATATTTCTGCATGGTTCTTGCTCTCACCTGTTGGGTGCATGGAAACAGATATAATCCCTTGCATGTTGTAGTATTGCATTTAAAAAGTAATGTAATATTATAGAGACTGTTGCCCATGACAGCTCTAATCTATCCAATGTGGGTCTAGAAAATACCAGTAGCTAGTGTACATAATGGTGCACATACCATTGTTTCCACTGGGATGGGTTCTCCACAATTTTCCTGGGGCTTGAGGTGGGGTCGTCAGAGGTTGCATATTTCCTCTAATGTTTCCCTGTCCACCCTGCATCGCTTAGCAATTTATGTGTCACACAGTACTTGATAAGTCAAACAGGGTGTAAACACCCTTCTTCTTGCCTGAGGTCTGGCAGGAGCAGCAGCAGCACCCTGATTTAGAGACTGTTGCACATACAGCATAATGATAGCAGTAAAAACCCCTAACATGTTTTTTTTCTAAGAATAATCATGTCTGCATTCCAAAGAAGTTTTGGTGTTCAAGGCAAATGGCTATACTGAGTATACACAATTGCTTTATAGCTTCATGAATATCTCTGCCATGTTGGGCTGGTAAATTAGCATGTACTTCAGCTCTTTATGCTGTCAGCATATTCTGCAATTTCCCTTTGTTTTGCAGCTCTACACGATGTATAGAGCCATTTAATGAATACCAAATTGTGCGCTATCTGTTAATGAATTCAGCCCTTTTCCAGTGAAACCTTTTTTCCATTGTTCCAAAGGAAAATACTTGAGCAGCAGATAAAATCACAGGCACCAGCTAGGAGAATAATAAGTACTTTGGATTTGGATTTGAACCACAGACTGTTGTTAGGAGGTAGAAATGACTAGCAAAAAGATCAGCAGCATTGCAAACTTAGGGAATGAATGAGAGGCTGTAAAGCATCAATACCTTTAGATATATGGCTAGACATGAAACATGGCTTTGCAATAAGTGGATGAGAAACACTGGGATTTTGCTGATTATGTTAAAATATTGGGTGAACTGTAAAGCATATAACCTACTTTATGTCACTAATGTTTAGAAGGACACTGAAGGGAATGAAAAAGTAACTGTAAGTAAAAGAGGTTTTGTTGTTATTAATATTTTTAAACCAAATTATATAGATTACATGTTGTATTGTAAAGCAGTTTTATAGGGTGCAGTCAGTGGTATTTTATTTGTGAAATGGGGAAGTTTTATCAGTGGCTGATGTACATGTTAAAGATATTAAAGTAAGAAGGTAGTTTTCCTTTGTAATATATATCCTGGCTTTTCACTATGGCAGCATGAGAGAAGTTGGCGATAAGCAAGTTAAAGTTAATATAATGTTCTGATCATTGACTGCTGTGGTGTAGGATGTAGAAGTGTATTGATGAAACTATATATGTAGAATTAAGATAATAATCACACCTGCTTTTACAGGAGATGGTATCTACATTAGTGTACAGGATTTAAGTTACATACACATTTTTTATACAAATAGGTTTGAAAAACAAGACTTAGTGATGAAAGGCGTGTAAAATGGTAGCTTTCTTGTACTTGCTGTTTTTTCTATTAGCAAATGTCAGTGGGGGACAATAAGTCTACAGGTGCAAGCAAGTAAACAGGAAAAGTCTGTAGACAAGGTTTCACTTTATAAATAACTCCTTGTTTATGGTTATTTTTTAACTGCATGTTGGATGAGATGGGTTTGCAAAGATTATTTCATGCATCTGCAGCTTTACAAGGTACTTTTTTTCTTATTACTAACTGCTTTAACTTGGAGGTGAGCTGTCTGTAAGTGCAAGCAATTAATCATTAGACCTCTGAACACTCTGTGCTTTGTACATTTCTATCAGCACAGTGAAATTTACTTTTAAATGTGTATTGGTGAGCATTTGAGTGAAAATAAATAAAGTTTGAAATTGTGGGAAATGAGTAAGATATATAAGTATCTGCCTCCCCATCAGCCTTAATACATTAATGCATTTAATGTAACAGTGCACAGTTTAGTAATTATTCTTAGGGCTAAAAGTTAATGGGGGGAATTTAAGAAAGCCTACACATTTTTTTTTCATGTAGGTATCGTGGCTGATGCTAAAATGGCCATGAACATATTATGATTCAATAAGCGTTGCTGAGTGGCATGCATGCACACGCAACCACGGAAATTTATGTGGCATGCAAACTGACTCATAAGCAGATGAATCTCATGCAAATGAGGCAAGTAGAGCAATCCAACATGCAGAAAGGCATCTGTTCAGACCTCATGTCAGTGTCCATAGTGTACACAAAAATTCCACATACAGGAGTCTAGACAGACAAAAAGGGGGGGGGGTTTAAAAATGTAGAAATGTGGACATAAATCCCCTGAAAATGTAAGACCACATACACACATGAGCAAAACTATTAATCTGTATGTCAGAAAGATTAAAGGGAATAAGTTAAATTAACAACTTTTTTAATAATATCGGCATGTTTGCACTACACACCACAGTGTGCAAACATGCTTAATGGAAAAAAATAGGAAGAAAAAGAATTTTATAGTATGTGACAGAAATGTATTATAGGATCTTGTGTGGGGTCCCTACAATGGTGCATTGCTGCTGTTGCTAACATGATAGGGCTATGAAGTGTATAGTTTCTAGGCTGTCAGCATGGATGAGTATGCAAATGATGTGGGGTTACTGTTTCTACATGACGTCACACAAACACTATGTGCTTCTTGTAGCTGAGAATGTTGTGCCTCCATTTTGGGGGCACCCTTACCTCAACTGTCACACAGCAATGTCCACCTCTTATTTTACAGCCTACTACTGGCAATTGTCCACCATGCAGGTTTGCTGTGTCATGAGGAGCTCGTGTTTCTCCTGTCAGGTACAGATGAGTCTATGCAGTTGTACTGCTGCTTACATAATGCATGGGTGTAGAGCTCTGCATAACTGCCTGTACCATCTAAGGGGGGATGTGCAGTCATGCTAAGTAAACCATCCAATAGGAGGTAAATCATTACTTTGTTGAAGTATATTTCTGTATTTTCTGCAAGGGGGTTTAAGTTTGATAGTTTTAATGAGACTAATCTGTGGTCAGATTTCACCAGGGAGGACCTTTCAGTGGTGGGCTGCAGTGGTCACCCATATTGGGAAATACATGAAGCACTACATCACCTCTCCTTCTGAGGATGTCCCACCACTGGTCCAGGTCATTGTAGTTGTGGATGTGGACTAACCGTTGGGCAAGTGAGCTTCAGCACGACTAAGCAACACAGTTGGTGGTTACTTAATGCCACTCCAAACCATGGTGAATGGATATATCTTGATAGACACACATACATTCAAATAAGCACAACAGGTGTCTGGATTCATGGAGCTGCTCCTGTAGCTGTTAATGCCTTGAATCGGTGCACTTCCAGCAGTGAATAGCACCTGCAGTGTCTCCAGGAAATCATAGTGTCTCCCAAAATCTGGATGTGCATCTATCCTTAATGAATATGTATATACCACCTGCATTACCTTGCACACTGTCAGTTTGAACCCGGTATCTTTGACTGAACAAATGTCTTCATATTCCAAGGTGGGGACACCTTCCACAGAGTGAGGTTTAGTGTTGCCATTCCCAGCATGTAGCAGCATAACTGTGATGTTGAATGAAGATGGCGTTGTCATTGGAAAGTTTTCCCTCCAGAGAGTGCCTATAACATGCACTGTGGGGGTGTCAGCAGCCTTGGCCAGTACTCAAAAACACAGGGGTGAGAGATAAATACCATCTTTGGCAAAGCATTGACATCTGTGGATGAAGTAATCCCAGGCAGACATGTAGTGGATCCCCTTACAATGACACCACACATTAAGGCAATTATTGACATCCGGCATTTTCTGTGTGTATTGAGCAATCATCCTAGGTGATGGTCAAATGCAGCTGAAAGCTATGGGCATACCCGCAAGAGACACAGAGTGTGTAAGCTCAATCATGTGTCTGCACACAGTCCAGTGACGTATAGCCCTAGTTGTACACACCTGCAGGAAATATGATGTCATCCTTATGTCACCTGGTATTCCTTGAATTGCGTCAATGTGTGGTATGGCTTATTGTGTCAACCCACAGACAGCTAACTGTGATGCTTCTCATATGTAGCCTGGTGACACAAACATCAATGTGTCTCAAGATGTACTCACCTATGAATAATAGGTTCGCTTTTGTGTTTTGTCTCAGGTGTGTGAACAGTGAGACAGTGGTGCATGCACTATTATGTGTACTGTGCTCTCCAGAGGTAGGATTTCCTGAGGTGTCTGTTGTTTGGGAATGCATCTGGTAAGGAGCTGCACACATGCAGGTGTATATGATATGGGTGCGGGGGTGCATGAGGTGAGCTGTGCATGTTGGCAAAATGCTCATTGCCATGTGTACTGACTGCTGTGTGAGAAACCATGGAATCAAGGTTTGAAGTACAGTTGCATCTGTCACACTTTGTGTTTGTGTGGCATAGGAGTAGAGGGGTGGGTACACTTTCCACATGCCATCAGCAGTCATTGATAGTGCCATTAGCAATATGGTCATGCATTTATTTATGACACAGCATTCCATCATTAGGTAGTGTCATGACAGATGGTGAAATGTAACATGTCACCTTTATGTAAGTCCCCTAAGGTAACACAGCACCTGACAGTATGCCATACAATGCTTTGTCAGCCATGTGGAACTTGGATTGACCATAATCCTGTCATTAAGCATGGTTTCAATACCATACCTAGAAATGTGACACTGTGCATGTCCTGCAAGGTTAGGGGCATGCTTCATGCTGCCACACCCTTGGGGTTGACAGCCTGAAACACAGTATTTGTAGGCATGCCTTGCCTTGAAGATTTGGATGCCCATGCATGCACAGAGGATGTGTTCAACTTTGCTGACATTATATTGGCCTTGCATGTGTACAATTCCTGTCAAGCATCCACACAGCAAACTGGTTGCTGTGTGACATGATGTGGGAACACAGATGTGTCCTGGGTACATAACTGTACAATATAACATACCTAGGACATGTGGCAGGTGGACACACTTTGGCCAAAGGCGGCTAGTCCTCTGCAGTAGGCTTCACAGCCATGTAATGCAGATATCCACCATTAATCTGTTGAAGGGAAGGATGCAGGAGGTGTTGTGAAATTGTCACCTAAGATGGATCACCACTGCTGTTCTGCTTGTTTCAGCAAGCCTGGACATCTATGTCACTGGACATTGCACATTACATTGTGATGCTGCAGCTTTGCTCCTAATCCCCATCTGGTCAGTTGCCTAGTGATGTACCACCAACCCTGGTACAGAAGGCATAACACATGCAAAAGCTAACTGATTGCTCAGGTTGCTAATCAAGGCATCAAGAGTATGTGAAGCCTACACAGCCTTTCATGATGTGGGACAACCACATGGGTGAACAAACAGGTTGTGCCCTGCTACTCATCATCAGCTTCATAGTAACATTTTGTGTGTGATGACAGAAAACGTATCACAGGATGGCATCCCATGAGAGAGTGGTTGTGGTGAGACCAGTAGCAGTAGTAGCCGGGAACCAGCAATTCGGGGGACTCCCCTGCTTTCTACATTGTTCACAAAGTAATTGTGTTCTTGCAGTACATACTACTTGAGTATTGTCCAACTGCAGAACACCTGTGTAAAACCTCTCACCTTACCTTCACAAGGTATACTTATTACCCTTCCCTCCATTGTTTGTCTGTGCTCTGTACAGACACCATGGATGACTACTTTCTTGGAACATGATGAAAGTAACTGCAACACTTAGTTGCACAGAGGACAACTAGCATGCAGTGCCAAGCAGTGTCCCCAGATCTCTCAGTCTTCTGATAGGTAAAGCCATGACAGGAGTTAGCATGGATACAATCAGTAACAATGTTGTACACCTACTGACACTGGACCAAACACAGTTTGTTTTGCTCAAGGGCATATCATGCCTACCTACCCTAACTGGTGGATCTCAATGAGTTTTACAGTATGCAATGGCTGATGGGAATATGACTCACTCCACCTACCATGGTCTGACAAGATGTTTGACAATATTAGGCCAACAGGCCTTGCTGGAAACTGTGTAGGTTATTTACAGAGTGGTATGTTAGCTGGTGGATAGCCAAGTGTCTGATAGTTATAATCTGGAAAGATAGCATTTGGTAGACCTACACTACAATGATGCCACTCACCAGTGGACTTCCCTCCGACATCATTAATGGAGTATCCCTTGTAGCCATTCCTTAGTCTGCAGTTATGGCTACCGTCAGTGACCACTGACTGACTATATTAGCAGGTGCTTGGATATTAGTAGCTGTCACTGAATGCCACACAGAACCAACAATTATCCAGGATGGCCTGAGATACACATTCAGTTGTTGTCAGTGCCACTGACAAATAGTAAATGCCAAGGACTGCACAATACTATACTTTTGGAAGTCATCCACCTCTGAAAAATAGAGTAGTGTCCGCACACTGCACACAGTTGAGCTATTACCCATGGACTTATGGACTTATGGACAGAGAGAGTAATGTAACCTTGGTAAGATGTGGGGATCCATTCAATTTTGTACAACCTATACAGAAAGGAATGGCATGTAAGTTTCAGACTGTCATTGTTATACCATATTTGGCACTCATCACACCTATTATTGAGTGCAATGGCACCTTTGCTATGTCACTACACAGGCATATCTTACAACTGTAGCAGCCACACAGGTTCCATGGTAAACCAATACACATTGCAGATATCATGTTCAATGCAGTCAGTGTCAAGAGCATATATGTGTAGTCTGTTTCCTGCATGCTTTGGGGGGATGTGTATGGCTGCCATACAGGGATGTGTCTGATCCCACTGTGTACCTCCTCCTTATCCAAGACAGAACTAACACATGTATTACCTTTTCTACATACCTACACTGTCACTGTGATATAAATAGTATAAATGGAGAGACAGGTATATAACACAGACACTACACCCTATATGTAACAGGCTCCCCATGCATGTGAAGCACACATCTGCTGTAACACACATCATGTGCAAGTTACACAATGGGATACAGACAAGACAATCATAACTCATGTAGGACAAATGTCTGTAATGGACACAGGAAATGTGTAGATGGGTCATCTCTGTCACCACAGCTTGTAGATGTGTTAGCTCCAGAAACCCTGGTGACATTTATCAAGGGTATCAGACCATGTCATAGATGAGGGATGCATGAGTAGGCTGCATGATGCCATTGTCCTTGTTAGCCTCATATAAACATATGACCCTATGGAGCCATGCACCTATACTGCTGGACCTTGCTGGAGAAATATGTTTTCTGTGCTGACATTCCATCCTGTGCTGTAATGTCTATGGATTTATTGCCTCTGTGTAACCATAGATGCCCCTACACACTCCTGAAACTGAACCATAAACAGGTCAATGACACACCTTTCATTGTGTTGGTATGCAGCCATTACAACATCATACAACATAAGGTACATATAATTATGTGACTTACTCTTTACAAATGTCAGCATACATTACCTGGCAGTGACCAGTACAAGTGCATGGCAGAAATACACTGCATCACACAATTACATATTAATTTATACAGTCACCTTGTTCATCAGACACATAGCTTCATTTCCCTGTATCAATGATGAGGATGACAGGGATGTGGCACAGGTATCATAACTTGTACAGGGTGTTGTGTGGGGGTGCAGGAGGCCTAGGCTGACCCAGTAGGTTGAAAATGTGTGTGAGTCAGGAGGGGAAGCTGGCAAGATGGACCAAGGAAATGTGCCATATGCATACCTCACAACCTCGTTGAGCAAGAAATCTGAACAAAGCGATAAGCAAAAGTGGAACAAAAGCCCAACATTAGGGACAATTTTTAAATATTGCTCTTACAAATTTAGAAATTTGATAGAATAACAGGTTTTGCATTGGCAAGAATTTTCTGAAGGATATGATGTCCAAAACTCAAGTGTCTGTCATTATTTTCTAACTTCAGTCTTTAATGATTTGTCACTAATTTGCCAGAAAACCACAATTTTATGAAAAACAGACCTAAAATATGAAGCAAAAATCTGTACAGTTGAGAGGTATGTCCGTATGTGTCTGTAGGTAACCAGATTTTGACAGTGGTGTGTGAGCATGTGTGTGAACACAGTCAAGGTAATTGCTAGCCCTACATGTGTGTATGTTGGACAGCTGTGAACCATGCATTGTAGAGCTGACAGTTCACTATCTCTGCTCCCAAACATGGGAACTGGCTCTGCCAGGAGTTGCACTGGCACCTCCAATGCCAAGGTCAGAAGTGGTGCTAGTACTTGACGGTGACTGCTGTCTGCTAGGACCATACCCTCCATGGGAATGCCCAGGATCAGAAGCCCATGGCCTGCCAGATATTGGTATGGACAGCACACTCCCCTCTGGAGCGCTGGATGTACTGCCACTACAACAGCGTAATTTAGCACAGCCACGTGGACTCTCAGCAGATGTAGTTACTGACCTACATCCGTGGATCCGATGCTCAACTCCAACCAGATGTTCCATCACAGTCAATGTGCATTCCAAGACAGATATTCTGTGATCTGTTTCAGACCAAATTCTTTCCACTGCATCCGTGAACCAATCCAGGGTATCACCCATGCGGTAGAGGCAGTCACGAATGTCAAATTGTGCTGCATCCATAACCCTGAGCTTTCATCTGGAGTTCCTTTTGGAATGTGCCTGTGCCTCCATGATGACCCGAAACATACACCGAGTGACCCATGATGAGGCACCTGTAACAGGTGGTAGAAGGACAGCAGGGCCCCCTAAGAGCTCGCCTATCAATCTGCCTGCGTGGAACCTCATCAGGTCTCTGGCTATGGCCAGTGTCTACACTCACTTGAGCCATAGTTGCCACACTTTCCTGTTCAATGTCCCCACCTCTGACTGTTCAATATCTATGGCCTCCGGGGTCTGGGTATGTGTAGACATACTGACTGTGTGGTGATAATGGGGGCAGAAGAGGAATGTAAACCTCTGGGACATATTCAGCCCCTGAAACCCTGACCTGTGCCTCACTTTGGCCATCATCGTCATCATCAGAGTCTGAGGAGACACTGACATCACGTTGTGTAGGGGACAGAGACCAACCCCCCCCCCCCCCAGTCACCTATGCTAAGAAAGGGAAAAGCAGTACATTAATACCTGCACTATTATGCTCTGCACTACTATGTTGCAATATATGTCAAGCTGTAAACACTGTTGCCACTATTACAGACTTGTTTAACCCCAACCTCATATAGTAGGACATGAGGACATTACTTTTCCCACAAACATCTGTAGTTACTTTTAAATAAAAACTCTTTACACTGCAGTCTCATCAACAACAATGAGATACACTGTTAACATTTATAAAGATTCTGCACAGTTGACACATATGGCAATCTGTAATGTCCTGACAATACTGTCACATCTATCACTGTTGTCAGACCTACAAGGCATAGGTATGACTCTAAATTGTATACAGTCAAGAAAATATCTGTGCAGTTGGCAATCATGCCAACAGTACAGCAATCCAACCAGCAGGCCTGGGATGACATTTTAGAGAATACATTGCAGTAAATTTACATCTGTAACAAAACAGTGTTGTGCTTTACCAGGAGCAGGGCCATAGCCTTGTCTGATTCCTGAGGGACCTGTGAAAAGTTGAGGGTGAGGTAATGTAAACACCACTACATGTTGCACTATAAGAGGATAATACGGCCATATATCTCGCATTTACAGTAGTTACTTTGTTAATTGATATGTTGGCCAGAATCTGAGTATGAGATTCAAACTGCAGTTAAACTCCTCCCCCCAAAGAACAAACACCTGACATCCACTTAAAAGCATCTACACCCTGACACACTGAATGCTACAGTATTCCAGTGCTAATCGAACTAAGCCTACCTGGATGCTCCTCTGCAGTAGAAACTGTGGCACCCACATCCATGATATACTGTGTGATGGATGCCTGGATGCTGTCATGTGTTCCTAGGTTCACCAGGAATTCCTTAGTGGCTGAAAGCGATTGTTCTGCTGCAGGGCCTCCACCGGTGACACCATGATCCCTGTCCACATCTGCTGCTCTTCTGCATGCAGCATTAATCATATCTGTGGCACGGTGTCGAACCTGCTCATATGTCCTGCTCTGGTGATCTATGGCATTCACATCATGGACAACATCAGCCTACAGTGCTGCCCGCTGTTCCCTATTGTGCATCCCCCTGGACAGTAGGAGTTCATGGTGTTAATGGAAGCCTTCCAGGGTGATATCATTCTCAGCATCTGTAAAAGCGGCATGTCATCTGGCATACAGGATCACATATGTGGAAGTACACTATGTAGAGTTACAGCAAGAACAGAATGGCTGGCATCATTCACTGCTTAATCACACGTCATATTCCACAGTGTGAAAACATACTAACCGTGTGTATACAACTCAGATACTAGCAATAGTCAGCTATTTCCATGTGTACCATGACAGATACTGCTGTATGATCACACACCCAACACAGGAGTCCATTGTACTGTGTCCCCTAAGGGCAATCCCCCTGATAATATGTCAAATCAACAGTGCCAAACAAATACCAGTGTGGTACTACAACCACTATAATGGGACATTCCCATGAGACCAGTGTGTCATACTGACAAAAAAAATTCCACCCCTGATGTACTGTATCTCCTCTGTAGGTGTAACAAATCTGGAGATCAAGGGCATGTCATCATTACAGTTCTAAGAAAGGCTTAATGCTGGAATCCCCATTCATCCTATGTATATTCACAGATATGCATAATTTTGTAAACAAAAAGGTTACATACCTGATAGAGTACAATACTCCTCTGTCGATGTGTTCAGATATGTAAAGTGTTTGGCAACCCATTTACTCTCTGAAGAAAGTCTCATACAGACTGGTTCCCCTAGCCAGTGGTTTACCTTTTTATCATGGTTCTCATTACCAGGTGATTGGCTCTTAACCAGTCTATGCTTCTGAAGTGCTAATTGCAGCCAACACAGCTGATTTGTAGTATAATCAGCCAATGACATGCAACCACTGAACAAGATATAAGGCCTTCGTGTAGATTAGAAGCCCTTTAGTATATGTTCCTGGGGTCAAGATACTATATCATCACAGACGGTATGTCTGTAGCAGCTACTTTTACATACAGATGTGTGTGCTACAGGCTGCAGCTGATGCTGCAGGCAATAGAAATAAGCAGAGAGTGTGAGCACTTTGGGGACAATAAGCTGTAACAGTAACTGTGGTAGCTGTGGCAGCCTTGTTGAAGAGGCAGGGCCAGAGTAAGGGTACCCATTCCACTGCAAATTAAGGCATGTGTTTTAGGTAAGTATGTTAGGCAACAGGATCACTAACAGATTACAAGGCAACATGTTTGTTGTATCCTTGAGCAACATGGAGGTAAATATATCATTATGTCAAACATTTGGGCAACTGTCAGGCCATGTGTTACATTATGGTAGTCATTTAGAACATGTGTGCTTGCAGTTCTTGTTACTAGCAGGACCTCCATATGTATATGTTAGTTGTGCAGCTGTGCTAATCTATAATACCATTATGAAATGATTGTGTGCTGAACTCTGATATTAGTGAGCCTCATTTACATTACCTAAGATAAAATCCTCTGTGAATGCATATTAATGCATGACCTGGCACTTAAAGCACTTATAGTATTGCTATAGGGATATGTCAAGTGTGTTCCTATCTGCAGGCCTGTGACTTCCATCATTGAAAGAAGACATTTCATTTGAAATGCACTGTGTGGATAAAGAGTGCATGGCTCAGTCATTCATTAATGGCGCCACAATAATGTAATTTAAATGCTGCACAACACTGGATTTTAACCCAAGACTATGTGTGGCAAAACTTACTGTTTGGAAAGCATTTAACAGACTGAGATACTGAGTCACTATTACAGCATGTGTATTTGTGAAAGTGCACACATACAGTCTGTGGCATATTTCCATTATATTCATTATTATGTGCCTGGTTTTATAGAGATGTATTTATCCACCAGAGCCCCAGCTGAACATGTATTTTGCCATTAATGTTTTAGCAGGTGTACTTGTACATGCTACTGTTAAAAGTGCCAGTTTGCCTAGTATTAGAGACCTCAGTTACATCCAATAGTGTTTGTCTGGATTTCTAGTGGTGTAGTCCTGTACCAGACTGGAAATTATACTCCCGTTTTTCCATTACTTTTTCAGCAAGTTTATGCGACATGGCATGATATACAGCTATGCTTACACATGCTTAATTATGACAACTTGCAATTACTATGTTTTGCTTAAACCACCTGTTTTAATTAACAGCTGTGTGGTGTGGCAGGTTAATGGAGTAGTCTGCAGGTGCGATGGTCTTGGGTTCCAAATAGGGGACAGGTGTTTATTTTGTACGTGTTTATTATCATTTAAAACACATATATCAATATAGCTTAATTTAGTTGAGCTTAAGCAGTGCCGCACAAGAAATCTTTAAAGAAAAGAAAATAGGGGAGATAGGACAGTGGTGAAATGGGGTGTAAGCAGATGGGAAAACACAGTGAAAGGCAGATAGGTATGTGTAGGAAGGGTGTAGGGAAGAACCATAGTTATCCATTTCTTGTACAGCAATAACTGTGCACTTTGACAGAATTTTTAGGTGAATTTGGACTGCCACCCACAAAGACAGGGGTGAGGACAACATAACTACATTGTCAAGCCAATTAGACCAAATTACATGTGCCCGGTGGACATGTGTGCCAAATGGAGAGCTATGCATGAGACAATATTTTTTGGGACAGGTGAGAATTTTTTTTAAGGTGAGAGTGGAATGTTGAGGAAGGGAAATAGGTACATGTGGGGGAGGTAAGTTGAGAAGGTGAGGAAGCTTTTACAGACAGACAAAACAGCAGACAGGGGTGACGTGTGACACAAGAGGGGGATGAACAGCTTGGATGGGGATGGTGTTGTGGAATCCCAGTCTCCAGTACCTCCACAAGGTAGCAGTGTGACCCAAGTCCCCACCCATGGGAATGTTGGCACTGCTCCTTCACTGCCGCTGGGGTGGCAGTGCTGGAGGCTGGGCTATGGGGTGAAGCTGCCCCACCAGGGTGGCAAGCATACCTCCATTTGGTGCAGGCACCATCCAAAACTACAGAACACAATCTTGCATACCAAACCTGGCAGTTCATCACGGGTGACAACACCCCCTCCACCACCACTCCCAGAAGGGGGAATGAGCCCTGTCCTGAGGGGAGGAACTACCTGATGCCACAAGTTGTGCAAGGGCAGTAGATGGGGCGCCACCAGACAGGGTCTCAGATGTACTGGGCCCAGGTGCCATGGCCAGAGGAGCCAAGGTAGATGGATCACCTGGAACTGGCCTACCTTGTCACACTGTAGTAAATTAGATATAAAGATAAGTTAAGGTTATTAATAACCAAACCAATGTTAGTATTAACATATTGGAACAAAATATTGATTAATCCAAATGCATATTAAGGTATATTATGTGGAATACAACATTAAATAACATAACAGTAAGTATGTTAACACCAAACCAGAATGAAATAAACCATAACACCAACAAAACAGTTAGTTTAACCGAATGCATTAATATTAAATCATAATAATAAATAACATTAATACATTAAAGAAAATAATGGGTGGGGAGAGAGAGAAAAACATACCATTAGTGAAGTCACAGATGATATTAATACACAGACTGCTAATACATACTTCTACAGGTGTGCAGTGTCAGTTGTGAGTACAGTGACTCAAATTCTTTTGTAGATGATGTAGCACTTGCATACCACTCAAGCTGTTAGCATGGGATAGTATGGGCCAAGCAACAACAAATGTAGGTACACAACTACACATAACTTATTCACATAATGTGCACATACATAACTACCAAGGTGCTCTGTAAAAAGATTTGCAAATACATTGCATTCTAGGTAATAAATTATCTGCTAATCATAGACCAGGCAGATTGGGCAGTTGTCATTACATTAAGAAAAATCATGACACTTGAGAGGTATGTTTGTGTACATTAAGCAGACTAGACAGCCATTATTTCTTAGTTGGCAGGCATGGGAGTAGAACCCAAAATCTGTGACTACAGGGGATGTGTGCACATTATGTAACAATTGACTGCAGTGACATTAGAACAAACATGCAATGAACACAGCCCTACTGCACTTATTTCAACATATTCTTATGAAACCACAGTCCTGCTTTACACTTTATGTGGGCTACCCTATCCATATACCTTGTTCCTGGACTGGGAGGAATAGAGAGCATTATGAGACTGAAAGTGGGCTGCAGACAGCTTTGACCAGTACTATGGACTGTGCAATACATTTATCAGGCAATTACATTTGCATTCTTTATTTCAGTTTTACAGTTGACTCCAGCAACATTAGAACAGACATGCAGTGAATACAGCCATACTACACTTATTACAACACATTAGTTATCAAACCACAATCATGCTTTACATCTTATTGTTATTGTTTATTGTTTATTGCACTACAGTTATCAGAAAATATCTGCACTTACCACACTCATGGCGCATCCTGGCCAGGCATCCAGCATGAGACTGGATGTTGCAAGCTCATTCAGCTGCAGCTGTTGGAAGAGAAGCACATCATTATGCATACTAGTTTTGCACAAATTCAGCTTGTATTTTAGTAAACTAGTGACAAATATACTTACGTATATGTGGGGGACTCAGGTGTCCAAGATTCCCCTTTTCCTTAGCTTCAGGTCATCATAGTGGTGATGACACTGCTCATCAGTGTGGGCATACCAGTAGCACTGGTAAGATCCCTAGCCAACCAATCCCAGGCTTCAGCTTTACATTCTGAGCCCTGGTAATAACCCTGCAACAGAAAAAGTTAATATTTTTGGACCAGGAGTCCAACAAACAGTATGGACTCCTGCCCAAAAGTGCGTTCCCTCTTCAACACCACCAGGCATATCGACAGGTTAACAAGACTCCAATGAATGCTGCAAATTTCCCACCTATTGCCCTTAATATAGGCTGTTTTCCCACCCTTACACATCATACTGTGACATTCAAAAAAGTGCCACTTTGCTTAACATCGCATAAACCCACTTAGCATCTTGGAAACTCACATAGCCATGTTTTAGCGAAGCTTAGCAACACACACAAAAAGGAGTAGCCATTAACCATGTTTAAAACTAGTAACCCTGACTCTAACAAGCATTTAGCATGGGCAACCTTAATTTTTGAACATGTAATACCCATGGGTATAGTCATCAATTTGGAGAAACTGTTCCTATTGAAAGGGGTAAACTTAATTTTTTTGACGGTGTAAACAGTTTGTCTGTTTGTTGTAAGTTAAAAGGGAATTGAGTTTATGAAAATCTGTTTAGTTTCTTGAATGTTTTCACTGAAGTAAAAAGTTCTGAAAATGTGACACAGATTCAAATGGAGATAACACGAAGTAACTACACAAGAGTTCAGCCTACCAAACATTAGTGAGTGCATGTAAGTAAAAAGATAGAAATATACATTTAAAACAATTGTGGTTTATTATAGGATGGAGTAATAGCTTTCTATCATAATGGCTATTCCATCCATATTATCATGGAATGTAAATGGTCTTACAGGTATAGAATAAGCATAGCATATTGAATTATACCAGTCAACACAGGGATAAACAATAAAGTTGCATGAGATTCATTTGGATAGAATTAAGCATGTGAATTTGACAAATAAAGGATTTCAGGGTAGACATTCAGTAGAATATCAATTACAAAGGAAAATGGGAATGATGACATTGAATAATAGAGGGTCTGCAACAATAACAGAAGATGAAAAAAGACAATAATGTCAGATTTGTAGCAGTAAGGAGTTAGTGGCAGAGGCAGAAACTTATGCTGGTGTATATTAATAGTCTACTTAAAACTACTGTTATTGAGTGTAAGAACATTTTGGAAGAAATAATCAGCTTGCATATGGGACTATTTTTTATGGGTGGGGACTAGAACTTGGTTTGCATCAGTGAAGCTGTATCAGGGGGACCTAGAAGGGAAATATGACAAGACAGGGTAGATATCTGAAGAAATATATGAAAATATTTAATTAATAGTAGGAAGTCAGAATTTGCATGCTATTCTGCAAGGTAAAATAACTGGAACAGGCTGGATAGAACTTATGTTTCATAGAAGCATGTGTATTTAATTGAAAGCTTTGACATTCATTCAGATCATATACATTTAAAACATAATATAAAAATGTAAAATAATGAAGTAAAACTGAAACACTGGCACTTTCTCACGTACCTGTTAAAATGAGAGGAATTTACGAAATGGGTAGTGGGATGATGAGTGTTATTAAAGAAGACAGAACTTTCTTCAAAGGGATAGCTAATGAGTGGGATAAAATGAAAATGGAATTTAAATATAGAGTAAAGTAAAATAGAAAGAAATACAAGAAAAAATAATAATAATTATTTGGAGAGGTTGGCAATAGGTAAGTACTGCAGAATGTAGGGAACCTCACAGAACAGGTAGAGGAGCAACTGGAGAGTGCTAAAATGAAAATAAGAGTATTTGGATAATATGCAGAAATGTTGCTGTTAAGTAACTATTTCTGACAACAACAGCAGAGCACAAAAACTTTCAGCACAATTTGTATAAAGTTGAAGAATGTAGAAACCGAAAAAAAAAATAGCACAATGGAAAAAAATCATGGAAGACTTTATTATGCCAAGGTTAGTGGTAGATGAGTTGCAACAATTAATAGCTAAGATAGGAAAACATGAGATAAAAACAGTGATGTATAGAAAGAAGTCTCTAGGAAAAGATGGTATTCCTGTGGACATTTGGAAGATGGGATGGAAGAAAGTGATAAAAATCTGGAAAGATTTGTTTAACAGTATTTAACAGTATTTTGGGTGAGGAAGTATCAGTATCTTGGAAGAATGTTGTGGTACATGTATCATCCAAATAGGGTAAAGAGCACTCAGACTCAGGTTCACACAGACCAATTTCAATAAACCATTATTATAAAGTATTTATGCCTGTACTGGATAAAATAAATTGTAATGTGTAGATAAAATTGATAGACCTGGGTCAATGTGTTTTTTGTGGAAGGAAGGCAAACAGTTGGCAACATTAACAGAACAGTGATGCTTCAGAAGAAAGGATAATGTAAAAAGACACCAATATTGGTGGATCTTGATGCAGAGAAAGCATTCAATAGAGTCAGCTGGGATTTTGCAAGTAGGGTAATGGAAGCATTTGCATTTCCTAAGAGGATAATAGGATTTATTAGGAGGATATGTAAAGGGTTGGAGGAAGAATTAAGGTGGGAGGGATCCTCTCCGACATGCTGTGCTTGAACAGTGGAACCAGGTAAGGGTGTCCTCTTTCATTTTGTCATTTACTTTATATTAGGAGCCACTGGCAAAGAAAATATTCACAAATTGAAGGATGTAACTGGTATGGAACTCAATAAAAGTTAGCCTTATTTGCGTATCAGATTATATTGTATTTGATAAATCCAGAAAAGGACATTTCTGTGTGTTGTGGAATATTTTGAATGAATTTCATGTCTTTTCTGTATATGAAATTAATGAAGATAGAGCAAAGGCTCTAGCATTAAACTATGTTCCCGTACATGAATTAATACAGCAATATCCACATTTATGAGGACATGATAAGATGGAGTATTCTGAAGTATACATCTGTTTCCATTTTCTGATCTTATATAACAACAAGTTCTAGCATTCTGTTCTTTGTACTACAACTTAACATCAGTTCATAATATTCATGATTTGAGCACAACCAGATAGCATCTTCATTTGCATTGTACTATTCATCATTTGCACTGCTCTACCTTGATCTACTTCTAATTAATGTGGTTTATTGTGCTCTTTCTTTGCATTTCTCATTTTGATGAATCACAGCTGCATTCAGAAATGTATTCCTCTGGTTTACATCATGCTATGTCAAATGTTTCTTTGTATGACAGAAGGCAAGATACACAGGTTTATGGTGCATTGGAAAGATTGTGCATGTATGAAGAGAAAAAAATAGACTTACTGTCCCTACCTCTTCAGGGATAATGGCACCAACTGCAATTCTCCAAATCCCCCCCCCCCGTCAAGAATATTTGAATATAACCTCTCTGTCATTCCTGAGGCAGTCTGAAGAAATGTACACTTTGTAAACTTCACATCACAATAGAGAAAACTGGTAAACACACCCTCATTAAACTGGGGATGTTCAAAATTGTTTTCTCACAAAGGAAGAAATGTAACAAGCATGTATGTCTTACTCTGGTTCCTTGTTATGATCACAAAAGTCCAGTACTGAAATTCCAAAAAAGTTTATAGTACAGTTCAAAATCTGTCTGTTAGTCACAAATCCTCACTCTCCACCTGCAGCATTTCCTTTCCTAATGTAGGCAAATCTGATGTTGCTATACCTCAGATAAAGGAACATGTCATTGAAGCAACCTCTATACAATTTATTGTATTTTCAAACTTATTCAAAACTATCCATTAAAACCACCATATATTACATTTTGCTTTGAAGATGATTTAAAAAAAATAAATGTGAAGCAAGCTAGCTTGTAAAAGCATTTTAGTTTGTATGGGAAATGATGTATATTTTTAAGTGTGGTCTAACAATGTGTATAGTGTACATTTCTAATTAAAATATTACAGGCTGTGAAAGGTGCACTATGTAGTCATTTCTACAATTCAATTAGTGCTGAATACTGCAGACAGAGTAGGACACAGGATTTACTCACAGAGACAGAGGTGTTTGACTTTTAGGCAATTTCCTGTATTGTGTGCAGTTCTACTGATACTATATTTAGAAGTGACACTTCTCTTTCTGGGAGTCTGCAGACAAGATACTTTTGCTGTTGCCACCCACCCAAATGGCAGTGACCAATGAAAGCAAGGTATAAGACTATTCCCCAGGAACTACTGACGTTTGACTGGCTGTCCTCTTCCCAAAGGGATTATTTAGTATCAGTGATGAAGGGCTTCACATTTTATATGAAGAGGATGAAACACAAAATTATACTGGTACTGCATTGAGAAAAGGATTAGCAGATGTAGAAGACCACCCATCAACTTCACCACTGAGGAAGAAGAGAAACTCCTCATGTCCATTAGCCATCACCACCCACCCAGCCTGACTGAGGCTGAAATGGCCAAACTGATGACAGCCTCTGAAGAAGCTACCACATCAACAGATATTCTGCCCTGATCCTACAGAATTATCCTAAGACAGCATTGAATGAGGCTGCACAGAATGGAAAGAAAGTCCTACAACAGCTTTCTTAGATGACAGATGAAAGATTTATGCTGCAGGAACAAAGACATTTACAAGCCTTAAGAACAAAGCTGTGGAAAACATTCCCTCAGGAATGGTTCAGTCTTTTTGTGGTATGGGGAGCTACATGATGATAAGAACTATGCTGTCATAAAAAGTACGAGGGTAGCTTAAGAACATTGACAGACAGTCCAGTCCATTTATGAGATGGTACATTCCTGGCTACAGAGGGTGTGCAACCAGCTATACAGTATACAAGGCTGCATGAGACATCTGGATATATTTCATTTTGTTCAACATTGAATGACTTGCATATAATGCCATGTCCCCCATATTCCTCGATGCTTATGTACAGACTTGCCTTTTAATTTCTTGGAGAAGTGAACTGATGATGGATCTGAAATTAGAATATTGCCATGTTCTCTGATATGCACTTTGAGATTAAATAGCTGGTGACACCAGCATTTTTACATCCTCTGAAATTAGGTCTATATTTTTGCTGTTACATGAAATTGCTGTGATATGATGAATTATTTCTTTGCATGGTTTGAAGACCAGCACCTAGCAGGCCATCTGGGATGCATGAGACATGAGTGTCCAAGAGGCACAAATTTCCACCATTTTTTCTTCACATTTCTGATCTACATATGATCTTGCCCTGGCCTCCTTTCAAAAGAATCAGAACACTGTGAAAGGCTGACATCAAAAGTTTTAATTGGTGCATTGTTCACACAGCGTTATTCTTCTCAAACTGCTTTTGATTAACTTCTGTGAACAAAATAATGTGGATGGACTAAAGGATGTTATCCAATGGAGCCTGAAATTGTCCTCCAAACATAAAAGTGTCACAAGGAATCTTTTTTCCGGGATGCTGTCTGTTATCTGAACTGAAATTGGTACTGACTGGCTGGATTTTATTGTTTTTGGTAGATCTGCTGTGATGATTTTTAACATTTAATGAAGTTTCCTACATTTCTTTTACTGAAGTGTGTGCACTGGCTTTGTGGTTATTGTGATCTGTGAAGACTTATTTGGCACTATTTTGAGATATGGACATGTTTTTGTATGTAGTAAAGTTCTTACTGTTTTTTTTAGTTTGTGCCTTTAATGTGTTCTGGTTTTGCTTCTTTATTCAGGTTACTCTGCAGTGATGGATGAATACACTTTGTTCGGTAAGCTGGGAGGTCATTTTTTTAAGTGTCTATACTTGTCTTGAGATAATTGTGTGCAGAACCTGTTCATTGGACACTGTTTCAAGATGTAGGCATTTCTATGTGCATTATAGCATCTGCTTTTCTGGAGAGTTGTATCTATTGTGCATACTCACTGTTTTTTGTAGTCAGTTTGTTTTTTGCAGATGTGCAGCAAATTCATACTAACATTTCCTTGCTTTCAGCAAATTATTTCTAACACTCATTTGGATGATTATTTTTGCTCCCTTTGATTAAGCTGCACATTTGATCAATTCACCCTCATTGTCTTTGATACTTAGGAAAATTGTTTTCTTTGAGTTCAATAGCTAAAGTTTTTGTCTTTAATTACTATTATTATGCTTTTATTTTTAAGAAGAAATATTAAATATTTAAACAGTCTTATTGTTTCTTCACCAACAATGTGTAGGAATGCAGCACAATGAAGCTTTTTGAAATAAGACTAATTATTTCTCAGTGCTATTCCACTTGCACTGAGAAATAAGCTAAATTTTTGGACCCAGTGCTTCTCTTTTTTCACAAATTTACTTTGTAAAGAAAGCAATGCTATTGATTGCAGTGGAGCTAAATATCAGAATTGCACTTCTGTAGTACCAAACTGAGAGACATAAGAAAGTAAATGTATTTCTTCACATGGCAGGTATTTCAGTATTCTCTGACACCATATAATGTCAGGAGTCTTAAACAACACAGAGATAGAGGAGATGTGGTATGATTTTAATTATGTTTATTTTCAAATTGATTTCTATAGAACTTCTGTTTATCACTTGACATGCAAAACCACTCTCACTAGCTCATTTGTCTTAAAGCTATATACCCCATATTTAACAGTCACTTTCCCCAATGGAAGACACGTGGCTTTCATAGATGCAGGTGGATGCTATTTCTTTTTTTTTTTTTTTGCGTCTCCATAGGACCTATTACATTGATTTCATTATGTGTACTCGGTCAGATCATTCATTTCCAGATGAGGCGAGAGAATTCTAACCAATTTATTTCTTTATTTCTGCCTGTGAAACTCAAGCAGCCTGTTTGTTCTCCCAGCTTACTAGACTACCAACCCCAGTGGAGCACACCCCTTAACTGCTCACCGAGCTCTGCTGCATACCTCCATATCCTAGATCATGTAGCACATGGTTCTGTGGAGTAGAGCACATTCTCCCTAGATCCATACTGTGTGGATGTAACACCCAGTGCTCCCACTAGATGTCATCAAATTGGCAAGCCACAGCTATCTCCCTCCTCCCTGGATAGGCAAACCAGTGATGGAATATCATTTCTGTCTCTCTCCGGCAAATTCCTACAGACTCCCATTCCACTACTTGAACCCAGGTTGCCTGAGCTTTATTCCTACATGTCATGTCCCATGGAGGTGGCTCTGTTTTTTTTTTTTTTACTCTACATCTACTATTTCTTTAGGGATGTAAGGGCACAATGATGTCAGTATGTGTGCACTAAACTGCAGGTCAAATCATGCAGGATGTCTTTACAGCCCTGATAGTTGTCTTTCTGGTCTCCACTAAGAGATGATCCAGCAGTAGCTACTGTCCACATGTCCTCCTGAGACTGGTAAGACAGCTCCTGACTACTTGAGCTGATCTCCCCTGTATGGTTCTCTGAAACTCAGAAAGCTCTTTAAACCCTGGATGCCAGTGGCAGCGAATATGGTTATATTGTATTATATTACAGGAAAGTAGCAACCAGGGCAAATTTTCATAATTTTACATAAAAATAAAACAGTGACTTTATTTTAAAACTATGTATTATAACTGTAGTAGCTAAAATCTACCAGTTACACTTTGTTATTGGTACTATGTAGAATGGAGACTGGGGAACATTTAATGTAGCAGTCAGCAGGCAATTAAAATAATTGCATGACTGACTGTGCAATGTAGAAAGATAAAGCCTTGACTACTACCCAGAAGGCTGGGGTCTGATTACAAACCTGTCCACTGGAAGAGCCAGATATGGAGAGACAGGGATGAAAAGATGTAGCCTTCTCACTTCTGTTGGGGGGGGGGTTGGAGCATGTGTTCCATGATGTACACTCCACCTTCAATCCTTGTTGAAGATTGGAAAAGGAAGGAAGTATCTATCTTAATGGTCTGACATCAGTTGTGGAAGTGACTGTCAAGTCTTTGAACCACCACATACATTCCCACCCCTTGTTACTTTGTGGACACACACAGGAAAATGAAAGATCATAAGTAAAAAAAAAAAAAATACTGATGACTGCCTGGTTTATGACAATGGCAAGACAATGGTTTTTGCCCCATAAAGGGAATGAAATGGGTGACAGCAGCCATGGTGATGGCTTGATGGTCACTAAGCAAGGCAAGGAGGAGAAAATACCTTAAAAGTAAAATAAAATCAAATTAGCAAGAAGGAATCAGAGAACACTGTTTTTATCAGTGAATCTGATGTAGCAGCAAGGGAGCTATAAAACTGAATATGTTATAATAACACACAACATGCAATCGAATATAAGACCAGTGCACGTCTATGAAAATTTCAAAGGAAAATAAAAGATGGACTTGTGTGCATCAGTCATCTTTACTGGCCGCAGTATTATTTTAGTATAGCTTCTAATTCAAGAGGCTGTTAATGCTATAAATTCTAAATAACATACTACAAAATAATAGCATACATTCAAAATATACAACAACAATATAATTTCCAGTTTATACTGTAACAAAAGTCTCATGGAAAAATAATAATTTTAGCTTTCATGCTAAAAACTTCCAATAGTGGGTTCTTGATCAAGGACTTTGGAAACATATTGCAAAGACAGAGCATAAACAAAGGTTTCAGAATTACCATTGGAATGGCTAAGATTCTTACTGGCTCCCTAATGGAAAGGGTCTATATTGCCCAACTTATCATGAAAGCCACGAGAACAAGTGACTCAGAATCCCAGTCATGTAGGCAGAGCCCCTCACTGACTCTATTCAAGAGAAATCTCGACGATATATTAGATCAGCGAACGCTTAAAAAAGCGAACGCTGATTGATCGACCTTATGTAAGCAAAAGATTACAATGTCAAACTGTCAGACACATACACACAACACAAGCACACCAAACAAGCAGAAATCCACACACATACACCTAAAATCTGACACCTAACCCTACACTAAACTATGCACACACCACTAACTATCCACTTACCTTAACCCAAACCCTAACCCTAAGGCCCATCACTATCGCACACTCACCCGCTCCCTAACCCTAACTCACCTAAACCCACCCTAACCCTCACGTCCACACAATCACACACATACCTAACCCAAGCCCTAACCCTAACTCACCTAACCCACCCTAACACTCACATCCACACAATCGCACACTTACCTGAATCCGACCCATAACTTTCCACCACAGCACTGAAAATACTGAAGCAACAGAAACGGACAACCAAATTCTTTCCCTAGGAAATAAATTGAGTTTCTGTTACTTCGATATTTTTAACTTTCACTAAAATAAGGTAGATCAATCAGCGTTTGTTTGTTTAAGCGTTCGCTGATCTAATATAGACCCAATGGAAATGTTAAGACTTTCTAGTGCAAGTGCTAACATTTCAAAAACTAAATTGTGATTTAAGCAGGAAAAACAGTGAATTGTGATACTCGCTGTTGCACCTTTCAAGTCTTTGCAGAGAGGATTCATACCCTGCACCACTTGAAAGGGGAAGCTTTCCACGTACAGCTCTTCTACATACACACATGCATGCATGTTAAATAATTATGAGATCATTGTAATTTGAATAAAAGAGAATATTCTGAGATGATGCAAACTCAGACTTGGTATATATCTCTTTTAGTTGCACTTGTAGTTCCATACCTCCAAGAATGGCAATTACAGAAGGTTTAGGATCTTTGCTTGGAAGTGTTTGCATAGACGTTTTTAAATCTGGAGCAGACTTTAAAGCATTTTTCCTGAGGTAGATAGCAAATGTTGAAAATGTGATAAGGGAGAAAGAGGTAACTGAGAATATATGTTTTGGGACTGTGATCAGTTGGCAGATTTTAAAAATTCCATACAGAGTATTCTGTCAGAAATATTGGTTGATCAAAGGGCTGCAACTAAGGAAATTATTCTTTTGAGCTGAGAGACAGGATCTGAATTGCTTAGACACAGTAAAGTCTTATTAAGTTTAATTTTGTTGGCTACCAAAAAGCAGTTACTAGAAAATTGAAATAAAGTCTAATACAGCTCTAGTTGAAATATTGAGTACTGTGAAATAGATAAAAGAGCTGGAAGAGGGATCTTTAGAAAAAGGAAGGCTCAAATTACTCAGAAAAAAATGGAATTTGGGGGAACAATACATGCAGAATAATGTTCAGTAGGATGAGTGGGGTTTAAGGGAAGGCAGGAATTGAGAAATGATTGTAATGTTGGACTGATGATAGTTACAGAGGAAGAAAACATAGGATCACAGGATCATAGAAGTTACTATGCTAATGGCATTAGGGCCCTTACAAGCCTAGCCAAGTTCTGCCTTTGTTTCCATGATCAGCACCAATTGCCCCTGTTCAAGAGAGACACACCCTACAGTGAATGTATAGTTACCCAACCAATCATCCAGATTGCACTTGAAGAGGATCAAAGAGGTGCTCTGCTTGACATGGATTGGGAGTCTGTTCCACTGGTATGATAACCTCTAGGAGACAAATTTGTCCCTCCAGCGGATTCTATTAATGTCACATACCAGGTTAATGTCTTTAGAGAGAGTAACCTGTGAGCCATTGGACTTATAGATATGTAGCATTTCCAGTAAAGCAGAGTCAGAGGTTGCCTTATATGCAAGGCAGAGATTGCCTCTGAGTAGTCTGTATGAAACGGAGTAAAGTGACAGTGATTTAAGCTGATCCACATAGGACAGATGATGAAGACCTTAAATTCTCCTTGCGAGGAACTTTTGTTGTCCCTCCAATTGCTGCAGGTGCCTGGAAAGGTACATACCAAAAGGGGCATTGTACTCAATTATTGGCCTGATGAAGGAAGAGTACAGGGAGGTTATAACTTCTTTTTTTCTGGAGGCAATGCCCTTTATGTATGAGATGAGCAATATAGATGCCCTTCTTACCACTGTGGAGACATGGTGATGAAAGGTAAGGTTGCTGTCAACCTGTGTGCCTAGGTCTGTCACCACTGAGTGCATGCTTAGTGTGTTTCTATTGATGTGATAGTTAGCCAGAATATCGCTTTTAGTGAAATGAATAATAATACATTTTTTTTTTGTATTAAGTTTAAGGCCGTGATTTTGAAACCAATAATTTGTTTGTATAAGACTTTCTTGTGGATTCTGTGACTGCTCCTAGTTTTCAGTGATCAGCAAACTTTGTCAGCCACAGACCTTTAGATTTTGCTTGTACTTTGGAGAAATAGATTCTGAACAGTAGAGGTCCCAGGAATGATCCCTGTGGAACACCACTGGTTACAGGACTCCTGTTGGAGGTGGATTCCCCTATTTTGACTGTATGGGTTCTATTGGTGAGCCAGTTAGCGACCCACCTAAAGATATAAGGGTTGATACTTAGATGGGTGAATTTGTCAATAATGCCTGAATGAGGTATAGTGCCAAAAGCCTTGGCCAAGTCCATGTAGGCTGTATGCACAGTTTTCCCTTGTCCAGGGCTATGGTGACTGTCTTGAAGAAGTCACCAGGTTTAACAGGAATGATCTCCCTCTGACAAATCCAAACTGAGTAGGGTCACATGCTTGGAGCTTACCTATATCTTTGTTGATAAGGTCCATGATGATTCTCTCCATGGCCTTGCAGACAAGGCTAGTCAGGCTAATAGGTCTATAGTTCCCAGGACCAGCAGAAGCACCATCTTTGTGCAAAGGGATAACGGTAGCCATTTTCCATTCAGTTGGGATGAAGCCGGTGCTTAGACTATGACTGAAAAGAGTACCCAGTGGTGTTGCTAATTCTTGTTGGAGCCCATGTAGGACACAGCCTGGGATGTTATCAGGTCCTATAGATGGTGTGTTTTTGGTCTTAGAGAGGGTATTTCTGACCAGCTCTCTAGAGATACAAAGTGGGGGACAGGTGGACTGAATTTCATGGGGTATGTGTGGTGGGGACAGGGGAGTGAGTTTTCACAAAACCTGTTGGCTAACAGTTTTGCTATGTCCATAGGGTCAGAGTATGTGGCATCATTAACTACCAGTTAAGTGCAAATCTGGGTCTTACCTTTTAGGATACGGATGTAACTAAAGAATGCCTTAAGGTTGTCCTTAGTTGAGGACACTAATTTGGATTCGTAGTTTGCTATGGAGGACTTCACAAGAAGTTTTATTTGCTTGTTTAAGCTGAGGAGGGAGTATTTCCAGTTTAGGGCATGCTCCCTCTTACTTTTGGATAACAATTTCTTTTTATTATTGTAAAGCCTGTTAATGGACGTTGTCCACAAAGCAGGTTTGCTCTTCCTTGAAGAGCTTGTTTTGGTCCTTTCAGGTACAGCCGTATCAAAGCAGTTATAGAAGTGTTTGTAAAAAGCATTGGTGTAGGACTCGGCATAGCTGCACATTCCATCTGAGGGCGAGGTGCAGTGAAGCTATTTATACCATCCCTTAGAAGGACAAAATCTGCTTTGGAGAAGCTTTTTAGTTTAGTTGCTGCTGGGGGGAGGTCTGGTGTGATAGTTACTTCAAATGAGACTGATTTGTGGTCAGATCTGACAAGGGAAAACCTCACAGTGGGGGTGCAGTCCCCCATATTGGTAAGCACCAGATCCAAGATGTTGGTGCCCCTAGTTGGGGTGTCTACCTGCTGGTTCAGGGCGGTGGAGATAATGTACTCAAGGAACCTTTGGGCAAGTGTGTCTGAGCAGGAATAGTTTATCCAGTCAATGAATGGGTAATTAAAATCACCCATAACCATGGAGTTTGGATGTATCTTGATAGATTCCAGTAGATCCGAGTAGGGAGAGTGGGTAGCCTGATTCATGGAGGGGGTCCTGTAGTTGGCAATGACTTGAATAGGTGTCCTACCAACAGTTAGTTGCACCTGAAATGTCTCCAGGGAATCATACTGTTTAGCCAATCTGGAGGTGTATTTATCTTTATTGAATATTGATACACTGCCACCTTTATTTTTCAAACCTTCTATTTGTGGTCTGAACATGTGGTAGGAGGTGTAACCCAGTATGGCTGGGATGCTCTCTGCAGCCTTGAACCAGTTCTCTGTGACTGCACAGATGTCAATGTCTTACAAGGTGAGAACTGCTTCCAGTGAGTGCAGTTTCATGCTAAGACTCCTAGTGTTTAGCAGCATAACCTTGAAGTTGCTTTTTGATTAAATTTTTATGTCAGGAATTTTGTCCTTGTGACATTTCCTAAAAAAGGCACTATGGGGGGGGGGGGCAAGAGCCTTTGCCAGTAGCTGAAGTCCCAGGGGTGACAGATGAAGACCATCTCTGCCAAAGCATCAAGGTCTATTGATCATGTCATCCCAGGCTGAACGAAACAGGATCCTCTTAGAATGACACCAGAAACTAAGCCAATTATTGGAGTCAGTGATTTTCTGTTTATATTGTGGTATCATCTTAGGCTAGGGTAATATGCTGCTCAAGGCTAGGGACATACCTGCCTGTGACACATAATTAGAAAGGTTAATCATGTCTCTCTTCATGTAGTCCAGTGAAGTACGTCTCAAGTCGTTCACACCAACATGTACTATGACTGAATCATAATGGTACTTGCTGAGAGACTTGAGTGTCTGCACGATCTGATGAATCCTGGCACCAGAAAGACAGCTGACTGTGACTTTCTCCTTATTCAGTGGTGAGGATGTCTGTGTGTCTCACTATAGAGTCTTCTATGACTAAGATATTTGAGTGGATGTGTGTTGCCTCATGGGCTTTGATGGTAAAACACTTGTGCTTGTGTCATTATGTGCATTGTGTGTTTTGGGTGTGCTTGGTTTAGTATATATGTGTTTTGGCGGTCTCTGCTGGTTAGGTAGATTTTTTGTGAGTACCTCCACATATGTTGGTCTACGTGCATGCTGTGCTTGTAGAAAGTGTAAAAACGGTAACTGACATTCGATGTATAATATATGTACAGGGAAAAATGTTAATTATTTTTATCAATGTATGTTTGTTTATGCCTTAAGTGATAATTTAATAAAGTTGTTAAAAAAAGAATGCCAGTTACAGTCTTTACACTTTCTACAAGCACAAATTCCAGGGCTACCTACAGAGGACAACAAACCTGGGGTGAGAAATATGACTAAGATTCAGCAGATCAGATGAAGATGAATCAACCTACAGGAAACTTGTGGTTTTGATGCCCCACTTTCTTAGAAGCCAGGGTGCTGGTAGTGCAACAGGTGCAATTCCAAACCTGAAGAATGCTTCAGCAACAGAGCTGCTATGTTTTGTACATCTGCAAACATCAGTAGGCAGTTCAGTCTGAAGCATAAAATACTACAGGAATCAACTGAAATAATATGAGCTACTGGTCAAACCTTACTCAGTCACATTGTTCATCTTACTACCAGACACAGATTGGACTTCCTTAAAGGGGAACTATGGGAAGGAACTGAAGAATATTTTTTTTTATCTTGTCTTGATATTTTATGCAGTACAATCTTCTAAGCCTAAATTACTTAAATAGTGAGAAGAGATATTGACATGATTTTGTTTTGTGGTTAAACATTCTGTTGTCCACAATGCAATCTGTGGCTCAAAAATATGAGATTATATACTGACATATGCACTCTTGAATTACCTTCTTTCAGTTCACTTTTATGGCAGGACTCAAAATTACTGCTTACTTTAGAATCTCTGGTAATATCATTATTACACTGTCAGTATTTTACTTTCTTTTACAAACACTGTAATAAGCCCTTTCATTCAGCTGTAGTAAATGCTGTAATTAAGTTGCCCTTTTAAAAAAATAAGACTGTTTCAGATCCTGTTGCAGAAACTCAGCATACCTTTGGTCCCTCAGTCAGCCAGAGAATCCCATTTCATACCAGGTTTCTCACTCAGATGTAACGGAAGAGCTGACTTGCCACTTCACAATAAGTCTGCAATTCCAGATAGCAAATACATTTATGGCTTCAGTGGGAGAAAAGGGTATCGGGGCTCAAGAACCTTGTTGAACAGTTTTTTCCTATGCCAAAAATCTTAAATGTAATAAAACTATAGCAAGATACAGATCCATTATGGTGTGATCTGAGGAAGCTCAGTAACACTGAAATGTGAAACAAGTTGAGAAACAAGGCTAAGCCATGCTTTACATATGTGTGTCAGTGTGCATACAGTTTTGGAAAGAGGTAGAAATATACTCTAACATGAGGAAAAGCTGTGACCATGGCACAACTGTCCTTTAAATGTTGTACTCTGTTCATAATGGACAATTCAGTATTACACAATTTTGACTAGTATGCTTGCAATTTAGTGAAAATAGAACCCTCTTGATGAAAAAAGACAAGTGCTGCTTATGAAACAGAGAGCAATGGATGGCCAGCCGTCAGTAAATAACCAGTTGTCAAATAAAAGGATAGAACGTTATGGTACTTTAAGAGTAAATAATCAGATGATGCAAGCAAGTGTTTGGACATGCTGCCAACCTGTTAGCACCTTTGGAATGTACAGTAACCCAAAGTAAAATGAAATAAAATAAAAACAAGATATTTTATTTTCATCATGCAGACTGCTTCTCAAAATTGCATTACTGAACTCTTGGCATAGAGCATGCTAGGCATAAAATAAATTAGTCAACCAAGTGAACTAACTGTTCATTGATTTATTTCTTCGTTTGTATAGGGTTTACAACTTGTAAGAACTGTTTATTGCTTATTCATATAGAGAGTTGTAATATTTTTACAATTTGCTAATGTAACTATTTTTCTACATTTGAGTATACATTTGTGCCTGTCTGATGTTTTCTTGTAACATGAGTATACATTTGTGCCTGTCTGACATTTTCTTGTAACATGAGTAAACATTTGTGTCTGTCTGATGTTTTCTTGTAACATGAGTATACATTTGTGCCTGTCTGATGTTTTCTTGTTTTCTTGTAACATGAGTATACATTTGTGCCTGTCTGATGTTTTCTTGTAACGAGTATACATTTGTGTCTGTTGGATGTTTTCTTGTTTGATGTGTCTGATTATTAGACTGCCTACAATCAATGTAAATTCACAAGCAGGTTGAGTTGCTTGAGGATTATCAGTAAATGAATGATGGGATGTGTAACTTGAAATTTTCCATAGGAATGTACAGTACAGTGTGGTACAAATGCCCTCCATAAACACTAGACCCATACTCCTTTAAAATATTTATATAGAAGAAAGTTATCTGTGCAGTGGATATGCTGTTGAATATGGTTAACTTATAGTTTAACCGCCACAGTACTTGTTTTTGCTTTGCTTAGGAACACTTGGCTTAGTTACTATTCTTAACCAGCACTGATCTCAGGATGGCTGTTTCATACACCTCACTCTGTCAATCGCTAGAAAAAAGGCCACTTTGTATCGCCAATGAACTGCCTACAGCTTGTCTTCCAGTGAGACCCCTTTTTATCTTGTAAGTTTTCATTTCTGTGATGGCCCCCTTATTTTTTCAAAAGAATGCATGTATAGTTACTTTAATATCTTGCATGTTTTCTGGTGTAGAAAATGTACAGTTCTCATTGGCTTCCTCTGACCTCTCTGAATTTGTTCACATTTTTGCACAAATGGAATTTTTAAGAATCTGTATACAGTACACTAGCCTAAGTATCATTAAGTCATATGAAAACCAAACATCTGTTATATATAGTTTTTCCTCGTCTCTTTATCCCAAAAATCCCTTTTGCTATCCTTGCTACTTCAGACATTGCTTACATAATATTAGGTCATTCTGTTTTACCAGCCCACCTCTGTTTCACTTTTGCAGTGTTACTGTTCCCATTCCAGATAATGGTTTCCCTTGGGGTTTTGTTTTTCATAAACAGTGATGTAGACTCATTTTAAAGATACATATAAGCTGCTAGTTCACATGAGTGGGAACTCTAGACCCCAGCACAACAGAAAGGCTGATCTAAAGGGTACCAGTGAAGTTTTCAAAAACTCTTGCTAATGCTAAAACAATCTCAAACACTGTTCCTGAGATTTTCTGTCTTACTATATCATTGTTTATTATTTACACTACTTTATAAGGTGCCATATTTCTTACCTTTCATACAGCATTGTCATGCATCTGTTCTTGCTAGGCATCCATGTTTCCATTTCTCAACCTATATAACAGTTGTGTTGCATATCTGTGTGACATCTACAGAAATGAATGCTTTTTAACCCAAACCTTTGTTACATCAGTTATAATGACACTCAAAAGAATTAAAAGCAACGATGAAGTCTGCATTACTCATGTTTCAGGTGAGATTAGCTGAAAGCTGTCTTATTCTAGCTGCTAGTGTTTTTGAGTAGTTCTTTGTTAAATTCCTTATAACACAATGGCAGTGCTAAATTCTGTTTTTCCAGCAATATAGTCAGATGAGTTGAATTTCTTATGGGCTTAGGATACTGAAATGTCCACCTGGAGAAACAATGTTCAGCTGACTACAGTTTTGAAACAGGGGATCAATTCCTCCAATCCACACAATGAAGTCAGTTTGTTGCAGAATAAACAAACACAGGTTCAGAATGTATAACAAGTGTTATAAGGTTAGTACATCAGATTATTGCAAAAAGCAACTACTTTATACTGACCGAGACAAAGCAGGGTGATGCAATTCCTTCATTTAAGAATTAAACTTTTTTTCATAAAAAGCTATATAATTGCAATAAGTTCTTTCAAGAGTGCAGAATGCAGCATTTACTCATGATGGTATTGTTTAAACTCCCTACCCACTTAAATAAGGGATTTTATTCTTGTAAATTTCAATTGTATGCAAAGTAAACTCAACAGCATTTAACTATTTAGTATTATTTAGACTCAGAATGACTTGTATGCTCTGCAAATCAAGAAAACTGAAGTCTGATTCTCCAATTGCCCTAACTAATGCTTTCCGTAGTTTTGGGTCAGCTTTAAGAATTCTTTTGTCCTTTGAAGAATGTGATGAGCTCCCTAATGTGCATGAGCCTGTTTGGAAGAGTTTGCTGGCGTTAATGGCTGAACTGAAAAAAGACACCCTAAAACTAATAGACATTATAATCCAATTTCTAGGAAGGACCAAAGAGATAGAACAAGCATTGTCTGAAGCCCAAGTAGAAACACTTCAGGCAATGTTAGACTTAGAGGACGGGGTGAGAGCAAAACATCGGATTCACAGATATATCTGGGAAGAAGGAACAAAACAGTTGTGCACCACAAATGAAGTCCTTGCTACACTTGCAAGATGAGATTACCTTGACCAGATTTTAAATGAAAGGGATCACAGTCCCCAGGATTCAGGAACAGATGTTTTCCATGCAGAAACAGTGTAGGAGCTCCTGCACAGAAAATGGCTGACAAACGATCCAGGAAAGTGCTGTTTTCATATGCATGAGCGGACCTGCACTGTTCCTGCATGGAAAGCCGTGTGGGATGCAAATCACCTCATTTGCTGGTAAAAAACATGCAAATGAGGTGATTTTGTGATCCACGAAGCTGGCCGGACTTCATGCAGGAACAGTGTCAGAGCAGAAATGTATTCAGTTAGTAACTGAATACATTTCTGCATCTGAGCAAACGGAGGCAGGACAGCCCGTGGAAAGCATGTATTACAGTCAAACATACATGCCAATGGCCAAATATAAGGCCACTGGCATTTATAAATGTTTATTTATTTTTTAAATTAAACTTTTTTCTTTGGCTGATCATGGCCGTTTCAGCTTAGGGCAGCGGCATGCATACGGGATTGTGCCAAAAATAAAAAAAGAAAAATGAGAAAAGTAAATTTTAAGATAATTTTGCATTTTGCCATTATAGTCAGTGGCATGCAGAATGTAAACAATATGAGGGAGCACTGGTTGTCATGGAGAAAGGGTCCATCTAAGTGCAGTAACTAAGGATGTACACACTGGAGAATGCAAATGAGGGGAGTTATACTGAATCACAGATTTCCTCAAAGTGTCAGCTTGCACCTAACCATGTAAGTGCAGCAATACAACAGTGCAAGTATAAGAGCTGAATGACTTCATAAGAGGGTTTCATGCTTGCTGTAAGCTCATTGGAGCTCTGTGGCCCGTGTTTGCCCTTAGCTAAGCACAGCTAAGGAAGGGAGTGTGTCTGAGGCTGTAATGTCTTATTCCATGAAATGCAGAGTGTGTTCGCATCCAGGGAGGGCCATTTCTGCTTAAAAGAGCTTACATTAGCTAAATGGGTATACATGGTGCGTAGTGGGCCAAAAAAAATGAGAAGAAATAGCAGAACTGTTTACATTTGAGCACCGGGTATGTGTGGCACACCTCGGGACTTAAATAGGGAGGAAGAGGGAAGGAGAAACAGCAGTAGGAAGGCAATCAAGGAGAAAGTACAGTTTTGTACCTACCATAAATGTAGATGTTCGAGTGCTAATACAGCTGCAGTCATAACAGATGGGTTCTCCTGCCGTCAGGCGGGTCCTCGGTCGGCCGAATTCCAAAGTCTAGGTCCGGCGTCGGTTGTCGTCGCTTTCTTTCCTGACGTCAGCGTGACAGGGGTACATAAGACACAGCCGACGCCATTTTCTTCAGTCTTTCTTGCCCCAGATGTCAGGTGCCCCCAGAAGGAAGGCAATATATATAAATATATATATATATATATATATATAATATATAATCATGTAATGCAATATAATCACAAATCAGTAGTTGCAAGCAAATACACCATAGAAGGATAACCCAATCAGGTTGTAAGATGAGGAGTTAGCCACTAGGTCTGTACCCAGAGGGGAAGGAGGGAGGGAAACCTGGACTGCAGCTGTATTAGCACTCTAACATCTACATTTATGGTAGGTACAAAACTGTACTATGTTCATTGTGCATACAGCTGCAGTCATAACAGATGGGTAGAATCCCAAAGCTACGCACAGGGTGGTAGGCACTAGGTGAAACTGGGAGGAGCCAGAATGCCCTGCAACACAGCAGTGGCAAAGCCTGCTCTAGTTTTGGAGTATAGAGGTAGGTGGTAGTGTTTAGTGAAGGTATGCACAGAACTCCAAGTGGCTGCCTCCAAAATATCTTTGGTAGGGACTCCTCTGAGGAAGGCTGCAGAGGTAGCTGTGGCCCTTGTGGAGTGGGATCTGATGCCTGCAGGTACAGATTTACCATGAAAGGAGTAACAAAACCGTATGCAGTGGCCTATCCATTTTGAAATTGTCTGTTTGGAAATTGGCTTCCCTTGAGCTCCTACAGCATAGGACACAAAGAGTTGTTCTGATTTCCTGAAAGGCTTTGTTCTGTCCAAATAGTAACGTAGCTGTCTATGGATGTCTAAGGAATGTAGCAGCCTTTCCCCTTTGTTTTGAGGATTGGGGTAAAAGGTAGGTAAGTGTATGGCCTGATTTAAAGCTACCCTGGATACTACCTTAGGCATAAATGACGGGTTGGTTCGTAGGGAAACCCTGTCCTGATGGAAGATGAGAAAGGGCTGCACAGCCATGAGGGCTTGGAGTTCCGAGACCCTACGAGCTGAGGTAATAGCCAGAAGGAAAGCTGTTTTCCAGGACAAATATTGCAAATCTGTTGAGGCAGCTGGTTCAAAGGGAGGCAATGTTAATTTTTCTAGAATGTAATTAAGATCCCAGGCTGGTATTGGTTGTTTCCTTGGAGGTCTTATATTCTTAGCCCCTCTGAGGAACTGCCTTAAGAGTGGGTGAGAGAATAAGGGTGGATCAGTGTTGTATTCTGCAGAAATGGCTGAGGCATGGATTTTGATGGAGGAAAATGAAAGTCCACTGTTCAACAGCTCATCTAGATACAGTAATATCTGAGGCAAATTCAGTTTTCTAGGATCCTGGCCCTTTTTCTCATTCCAAGCGCAAAACCGTTTCCATTTTGCAGAGTAAGCTTTTCTAGTAGATGGCCTTCTGGCCTCCAAAATGACATCCTGCACCTCCTTGGAGAGTAGGGTCTGTTGTGGTGTTAAGGAATTTTCCATGCAGCCAGATTGAG
This sequence comes from Protopterus annectens, assembly GCF_019279795.1. Classification (NCBI taxonomy): domain Eukaryota; kingdom Metazoa; phylum Chordata; order Ceratodontiformes; family Protopteridae; genus Protopterus; species Protopterus annectens. Next base: position 377,678,631 of record NC_056728.1, read on the forward strand.
TGTTTTCAGCTGACTGTGAAGAGTTTTGTAGCTGTGCTGAGTCAGGAGAAGAGGCATTAGAGGTAGGGTCCAGGGAGGAGAATGCGTTAGGCTCCTCAGGAGTGGGTACCAGTGTTGTCTTGGCCAGTCTGGAGCAATCAGTATCATCTTTGGTCTGTCTGCTCTTGCTTTCAAGAGCACCTTGGGCAGTAGAGGCAAAGGTGGGAAGGCGTAAACTGTCTGTGCTGCCCAACTGAAAGAAAGGGCGTCCACTCTCCAGGCCTTTGGATGAAATGTCCTTGAGCAGAATTTTGTCAATTGATGATTCCTGTGGGAGGCAAAGAGATCTATGTCTGGCCTTCCCCATGCTTGGATTATCTTTGTAAACACTTGAGGATGCAACTTCCATTCGTATGGTCTGTCATATTTCTGCTTAGATTGTCTGCCAGCGTGTTTTCCAAACCTGGCAGGTACTGTGCTTGAAGCTCTATTTGCCATTCCAGAGCCATGTTCCAAAGTGACATGGCCAGCCTGCACAGGGGGTATGAATGTGTTCCTCCTTGTTTGTTTATGTACCACATTACTGTGGTGTTGTCTGTTCTTATCAATAATTGCCCTGGATGCAGGAGGTCCTTGAAAGCTGTAATTGCATTTATCACTGCTAGCATTTCTTTTGATTGATGTGAAGGTGCTTTTCCTTTGGGACCATTTGCCCTGAATGCACCTGTCTGTCATGTGTGCCCCCCAGGCGTAGTCTGAGGTGTCTGTTGTGATGACTTGATTTGCTTGAGGCTTGCAGAATGGTAGACCTGTGTTTGTTTGGCATGCTTGGGCCCACCATAGAAATTCCTTTTGCAAACATGGAATTAGTGGTATTATTGTTTCCAAACTGTGGCTGTGTTGAGACCATAGGTTTTTAGGTACCATTGAAGTTTCCTCATATGCAACTTTGCACATGGGATTAGAAGAATGCAAGATGCCATGAAGCCCAGAGCCTGCAGGATTTTCCTTGCAGTTAGCCTGGTACAATTTGCTAGCATCTTGAAGTACTGAGTTAGTTGCCCCTGTTTTTCTGGTGTAAGATAGGCCATCTGGGTGTTTGTGTCCAAGTTGGCACCCAGGAAAATTATTTTCTGAGATGGTGTTAGCCTGGATTTCTCTTTGTTGACTGTGTATCCCAGAGAATTCAATAACTGTGTTACATAAGCCAGATGTTTCAGAAGTATGTGTTTGTTGTCCGCTTGGATCAGGCAATCGTCCAAATAAGGGTAAATTTGTATCCCTTGAAGTCTGCAGTAGGCAATTACTGATGCCAGGCATTTCGTGAATACTCTGGGCGCAGTAGATAAGCCAAAGGGCAATGCAGAGAATTGATAGTGGATTGAACCTGCAAGAAATCTGAGGTATCTTCTGCAGCTTTGTCTGATTGGGACATGCAGGTATGCCTCCTTGAGGTCCAATGTTACCAGCCAAGACTCCTTGCCCAGCATGGGAAGAAACTGCTGTAAAGTGAGCATCTTGAATTTTGGTACGAGTAGAAATGTGTTTAGGATGGATAAGTCCAAAATGGGTCTCCAATCGGTTCCCTTCCTTGGTACCAGGAATAGTCTGGAATAAAAACCTTGACCTTGTTCATGAGTAGGTACCTCTTGAATAGCTCTCATGTCCATGAGCTTTGAAATTTGTATTTGAGCCTCTTCCCTTTGATTGTGTGGCAGGGTCGGCATGCCTCTCATTTTTGGAAGAGTGTGAAAATGAAATCTGTAGCCTCTGTTTATAATGTCCAGGATCCATTTGTCTTTTGTGACAATATGCCAATTTTTTGAAAATAATGCCAGCTTTCCTCCCAAGGGTGCTGCCACCTGAGCCTTGCTTGGCATGGGGAAAGTCATTGGGTTTGTTTCCTGTATTGTTGTGCACTGTCTTCGCCACCTCTTGGTGCTGGAGATTGCCATTGTCTGCCTCTATATGATCCTTGAGATTGCCCTCTGCCCCTTGTGCGCCTGTATCTACCTCTTTGGGGCTTGTCTGTGGCTGGAAAGGACCAGTTTTTTGAAGGCCAATTTCTGCTAAAACGTGGTGGTTGTACCTGTAGAAAAGCTTTGACAGTTTGCATAGATTTAGCTTTTTCTTCCATTTTCCATAGTATCTCCTCAGCATTAGTACCAAATAATACATCCTTTTGTAAAGGAGCATCTAGTAGTTTAGCTTTAACATGATCAGGCAAGGTTTGTTCCCTAAGCCAGGCATGTCTACGAATGACTGATCCTGTAACAGCAGCTCTACTTGAGGCCTCTAGAGCATCATAGCCACATTGTAAGGTGTGTTTACCCACTTGTTCTGCACTATGCATCATATCCTGCAACTCCTTCAAATCTGGTTGTTCAGGTTGTGACATTTTATTCCTTAATTGTGATGACAGAAACTGCTGATATTTAAGCATATGGAACTGACAATTTAAGGCCCTCATGGCTAGGGTGGCTGAGGTATATACCTTTTTTCCCCACCTTTCTAAGGATCTAACTCTCTCTCGGAAGGTAATGGATTCTTAGCAGTAGAGGCCTTCATTCCCTTGGGGCCTTGAGAAATGGTTTCAGGGTCAGCATTATGGCTTTTGTAAAGAAATTGGTGTGAGTTAGGAACTCTGTAGTACCTATCAGGCTTGACTGGGGCAGGAGGCAGGGAATCCGGATTAAGGCAAGCCTCCGAGTAAACATCATCAAGTATGTCCAAGACAGGAGGTATCGACAGAGGTCTGTGCTGAGGTAGCAAAAGAAATTCCCTAAGCCTTTTCTTGGAATCTGAAAAATCTTGGCCTTCCCAGTGGAAGTGTTCCCTCAAGGTATGCAAGGTTTCCGAAGAAAAATCCTCTGGGGGATACAGAAGGAATGGACTGCTCTGCATCAGAATCTTCAAAAGGGGAGTACGAGTGTTCCTCTTCATCAGAATGTTCTGAAATAATGGAGCCCTGGTCAGAAGAGGGAGAATCTTCCTCCACTCTGGGTCTCTTGTCCGGAGGGGGTTGGGAACCCCTGATAAGAGTAATTAAATCCTCAGCCATTTTGAGCATCTGCTTTTTAGGCATGGGACCTGGAGATGGGCCCTGTGCAACAGGCCTCTTGGAATGCATGGCTGATTTAGACTTAGTAAAGGCCTTTATGGAAAAGGAAGATGAAGGTCTGAAGACACCATGGGTGGAAGTGGACCTGTCCACATTAAGAGGCTCAACACTCACAGTGGCTTCGGTAGCTGTAGTCAGGGTATGGGCTGAGGAACCTGCGGTCTCGGTTACAGAAGACACTGCCAGAGAAGTGTCGTAGGTGCCTCGCTGAGAACCGGACCATGTGTAGCCGGCTTTGGCGTGGTGTCGGTGGAGACCGCGGACCTCGCGTGTCGGTCTTTGTCCTTGCGTTTTTTGGACAAAACAGTAGTTGGAGTCTCCAACGACATTTTATAATTAAAAGCTTTACCAAAAAAGTGCTGGGCGAACTCCGCCCGACGCTTAATAGTGCGTTTATTGAAAGTAGCACAAAAGCGACAGCCCGAGACGTCGTGGTCTGGGCCTAAACAAGGTATACAGAGGGAATGGAAATCCTTATGCGGTATTTGCTTCCCACAAGAAATACAATTGTTAACTTTGTCTGACATCGGTCTGAGGCAAGAAAAGTTTCAACGGGTACTTAGCTTTAAAGAAGACTTCGGTTTCCAAATTTTCGTAATTTCAGGAGCTGGCCGACCGGCACTTGCGAACTGCTTCTGCTTCGGGCACCGCGCGGCAAAAAAGGCTGAAGAAAATGGCTTCGGCTGTGTCTTATGTACCCCTGTCGCACTGACGTCAGGAAAGAAAGCGACGACAACCGATGCCAGACCTAGACTTTGGAATTCGGCCGACCGAGGACCCGCCTGACGGCAGGAGAACCCATCTGTTATGACTGCAGCTGTATGCACGATGAACATCTAGTATAGATGTCAGGTGGAATGTATCAGAATCAGCCAATTACACATGCAGCAGCCCAGCACACTAATATAAACTTTGTAAACACCCTACAGACTGTTTTTTCCCCACAAACTCTACACCACCGGTTTACACAGATGTGGATTTTTAACTGACAAAAATAACTAAATATGTTAGAGGATGCTGCTGCTTTACTCCATCCATATGTGCTAGAGACTGAAGGTAGAGAGGAAGAGAATGCTGACAACCGACCCACAATGAGGAGGAGGAGAAGAGTGTACGGACCCAGGGTAACCTACCAGGGCCTACATGAGCTGGAGATAGAGTGCTATAGGGTGGACAGGGACATTCTTCAGCAAATTGTTGAGCTGTGCCGGCCACGCCTTACACACAGGACTAATAGAGGGGAACCCATCCCAGTGGATACCAAGCTATATCTAGGCTTAAGAATACTAGCCACAGGTACCTTCTAAAGACCAACCTGGGATATCATGGGGGTCTCACAGGCATCAGCATCCAAGGTACTCCACCAGTTCCTGGATGCCATGACACAACATGCCAATGAGCACATATATTTCCCCACTGCCCGTGAGGTGCTGACCACATGTATGTGTCTATTCCACCGTATAGCAGAATACCGTGCTAAAGACTTCATGCACATCCACATCAAAGCACCACCCAGTGAGCGGGGCAGGATCTACATAAACCGCAAGGGCTTCCCCTCCATCAAGTGCCAGGTCATGTGCAATGCCCAAGGCATTATCATGAATGTATGTGCTGGCAGCCCTGGAAGCTATCATGACTCCCACATCTGCCATTGCTCACAGCTGTATCAGGTTTTGCCAGGGGGGGCATCCCATATGGCCATCTAGTGGGGGATCCTGGCTATGCACTGGAGCCGTGGCTGATGACACCCATCAGAAATGCACACACACCCAAAAAAGAACACCATAATGAGGCACATACACAAACCAGGATCATTGTAGAGCGTGTGTTTGGGATGCTCAAGTTACGGTTCCACTGCCTTGACATATCCAGTGGTGCCTTGCAGTACTCTCCAGCTACATGTACACAAATGTTCATAGTATGTGCCATGCTACACAATATGATCCTGTGGAAACAGCTGCAGCAGAAACAGCACAGGGCAGGGCCACACCGCCCCCCACCATTGCCAAGGCCAGCACAGGCACAGAGGGACTTGGAGGAGGAACATCCTGGGCCTGTCCCTGAAGGCAGAAGGAGGCATACACAGTATGCCCAGGCCTTGGCAAAGAGGCAATGCATAGCATACACATTGACAATGTAGAAACCCAGGGACTGGTACTTCTCTCTGACCCACACAGACGGTAAAAGGGATGCCAAACACAACACTACCTGAGCTTTACCATCTACAGGGAGTGTACTTTGTGCATCCAACATAGTCAGCCCTCCAGCACTGTCCTCAATACTGGCCCAGCAACAAGGTAAGGCACTCTTCCTATCAATTACTGAATGGAGTAGTATGTTCTCATACTTGTATGTATGATATGGATGCAAGCATGGAAGGGAATGGGGTGGCTGAATGGGATAGCAGCAGACAGCTATATGGGACAGAAGGAAATTCATAACAAATACTGGTGTCAACATACTAGGCAGCACTACACCAGGTAACATCCCCCACTGTAGTACATGTGATGGCCCAAAGAACTGTAGGTGTCAATAGGTCATACACATGGATGTCAGTGAGGGTCACATATCTACCACCTGCCTCATCCAGCAGGATAGGTGTAGATGACCATGAAGAAAGGCTGGGTTAAGGCCCCCAAATTATGGCAATGGTGAACAGACCCCCACCAGACCTACACAGACATACTACAACAGGTCTGGCAGTTGCATTCCAGTTCTGAAGGGTAAGAAGTCTGAAACTAAAATATATGCTATTAAGATCTAACATGTAGACTCTACTGATATGTCTCCTGTCTGCATGATAGGTAACAATACAATATGAAATGGAAGCCAACAGAGCCAAAATATCAGTACAGTTATTTTAAATGTTAAAGACTGCAGGTGTGCACTCCCCCAATCCCATGTAGAAATGCAGTAACAGATGGCCTGCAGCACTGTCAAATGGCATACAGTCCTCTAGCAAAGGCCCATGCCTCACCCATAGTGCCAATGTATGGAATGTCGGGGGGTCCCAACTAACAACCTAAAAGTAAACAGAAAACAAATGCAAGGCCATGTTGGCAGATGCCAGTAGCATGCCTCCCCATGACCTACTGCAAGGGTTGTGGATCAGGCCATCAATACTGCTGGGATGAAGGCCCAACTATAGCGATACCTCTGAGATATTGCTTACATAATGTTAGGTGGAGGAGAGAATAACAGAGGTGGGTGTAAAAGCATGGATGTCATGGAGTGTGTGAAGTTTGAAACTCTAATGTCTGTCCATACTACTTCCGACTGCAAACCCATGAATGAATAGCCACAAAACCACAATGTGAAGGTAAACTGACCAGATATATGAGTCCTGCCTCTAGATAACCTGGGTGTATCTGTACAGCTGAGAGGTATGGCCCCAGCAGGATATGGCCATTCCTTGAAGTTGAGAAAAGCACAAGGAGGGAAACCCCAGCCAGCATACTAACAAGGTGCTGCACTATTTACGCAGAACCAGCAGTCTATTGTCTGTAGCTACCCCTCCACAATGGCAGGTGTGTGCCAGAATGTGTAGTCTATATGCTTCAGAATATTGGTCTCAGCTGCATTCATCTCGTATTTCCCGGTAAATAACTGTGAGCAAAAAATAACTGTCAGTAGTCGATGACATGACACATCACAGTGTAAAACAGTACATATGTCATCTATGCTACAACCAAACATGTCACACAAGCAGCACAGACAGCAATAGTTACAGTATCCCCTGTATGTTAAGCCCATTGTGTCTCCATATTGGCAACCTATCTACAGATATCCTGCAGAAACAGTGAGCTAGGTGTAGCTGTAACACACAAACCCCTGAACTGGAGTCCAACCCTCCCTGGAATGGATGCACACACGCAATAAAGAAGGTCATACTGGGCATGCTCCTACAGTTAGAGAAATGAAGCCCATGTCTCACAACACAGTGGACTACGTTATTGGTTATTTGCAGATGTCTGTGCACACACACAAATTGTACACCATTGATACTTACCACACACACAATGGATAGGAATACAAACACATATCTAAAGCAAACATAATATAATATGTCAAACATACACACACAGAGATGTGGGGAAGAGAAAGACAGACAGCAACAGAGTTAATCCAATTATGAGGCCTGTCCCACCCACTACACATCCCATTGGCCTATATCACATGATGTGCTGATGTAATTCACTGTAAAAATACCTTTGGTTAGCCCTCAGCCCTATAGTGTCAGTGGTGCTTGTGATAACTGTGTAACACTGCAGTATAAATAGTACATGTAGCAGTTGTAATCTCAGTCCTGTCAAATGTAAAGTTGTATGTGTGTGTGTGTGTGTGTGTGTGTTTCTAGATGAATGTGGTTGAGGCCATTCACACTCACTAAATCTCTCATACCCTTCCTCTGGCACCGCTGCTGATGTCACTCACCTTCAAAGATACCTTTGGACAGCTAACCAGCATATAAGCTCCGTGGCACTTACAATAGCTGTGTAATATGATAATGTGGCAAACTAGTTAGGTAGGAGTTCCAATCCTGATCCTGGCAACTGTGCAAATGTTAGTGTTTGTATGAGAGAGTATGAGTATCCTTGTAGAGACGTGATTTTGTGGTCATTCACACTTACAACACTTTCCTTACCCCTCCTTTAGCACTGCTGCTGATGTGACTCACCTTAAAAGATACCTTTGGACAGCTCTCCAGTATGTAAGCTCTGAGGCGCATGCGATAACTGCATAATGCTGTAGTATAGCAAGCTAGTTAGGAAAGAGTTGCAATCCTGATCCTGGCAACTGTGTAAATGTGAGTGTTTGTGTGAGAGAGAGTGTGTGTGTGTTCTTGCAGAAACCTGATTTTGTGGTCATTCACACTTAAAACACTTCCCGTACCTCTCCTTTAGCACTGCTGCTGATGTGACTCTCCTTCAAAGATACCTTTGGGCATCTCTCTAATGTATAATGTCTATTGTGTATGTGATAACTGCATAATACTATAGTGTAGCAAACTAGTTAGGTAGGAGTTCCAATCCTGATTCTGGCAACTGTGTAAATGTCAGAGAGTGTGTATCTTTGTAGAGATGTAATTTTTTGGGCATTCACACTTACAACACTTCCCTTACCCCTCCTTTAGTAATGGCAGGTAACCATCACATTGTCTCCCAGTGTTTGGAGGACTGTGTCTGGGTTCTGTTGGCTCTGGCTAGTACCATGTATTCATGTACCTGTTTGTACAGTGCCTATGTGTATGATTCCACAGTCATGCAGCTACATCCCATTGCCATGGGTGCAGTGAAGACATCCACCCCTGTTTTCATGGCTGCAAAATCAGCTTTGGCAAGTTTTTGCCAGGTGGTTATCTTTGTGGGGGGTGTGGCTGACATGTTGAGTTCCATGTTGATTACAGCCTGTGTGAATCTCACCATGCAGGGATTGACATCTGGGGATAAGCAATGGTCCCATATTTAAGTGGTCAGCACAGGTCATGGTTGTTGCAGCCTCTACCATGGGTCAGTATGAGCTGGTCTAGGGCAATGGAAAGCATGAATCCCAGAAGAGTTGGGCCACAGTACTGGCAATTGCCTACATTCCCCAGGTGATGGAGGGGTAGTTGAAGACTCATACTATGTCAGTGTTACATTAGACCGTCAGAGATGGCAGGGTGTTGAGGAATGTGCATTGACAGTCTAGGGACATAGATGTGGACCCATAGCAGGCTATGGTCTGGATAGCATCATTATCCCAAGGCAGTTGTACCAGAAGTATCTCCAATGCATTATGATGGGATGCTAGTCTGGAGGTGTTCCTATCCATAATGAATATGAAGACACCTCCTGTGGGGGTGTGGTGTGGTCCATGTTTGGGGGCTGACAGCTGTGGAATGTGTCATAGCCTGATACTACAGGTCTGATGTCTGCTGCTGTGAACCACCTCTCCACTACAGCAGACAAATGTCCTCCACTCTAACTGCTATGAATGACTGCATCCTGACAGATGTCCACTGTTGAACAGCATGACCATCAGATTGCATACATGTGTAGCTGTTATGGTGGTAATAACATTAGGAACACTGCCTAATAAGGCATCATAGGAGTGGCAAGACACTTAGCCAGTAGCTGACAACCCAGCTGTGACAGATGTAGGACATCCATGGGAAGTCATTGGATTCCGGCAATCATGCCATCCCAGGCAGAGAGGCCCTGGATCCCCTGAGAATGACACATAACACATAAGCCAATGTTGCAGTCAACCATCTGTTGATAGTACCGCAGCAGCATTCTGGGTGACAACAGTACACTGCCCAGGGCTACTGTCACACCTGCCTGAACAGCATAGTCAGAGAGTTCAACCATGTATCATGTCATGTAGTCCAGGGAGGTGTGTCCCCATTCATTCACACCCACATGGATATGGAGGGATACTCATAGTTGTTGTGGAGTGACATGACTGGCTGTGTCATGTGTTAGATGTTGGCATGTGATTGATATTTGGCTGTTACCTGCTCCATATTCAACCTAGTGAGTGGGATATGTGTGCCTCAGTACTGAGTTACCCATGATCACTGTATTGTGCATGGTGCTTAGCCTTAGGGGCTTAGGTTGGGGGCATACTGCAGGATAAATATGTGTCCCTTGGCATGTGCCATGTCACGGTGTCTGAGTGGGTGTCTGCCATGCTGGTCTGTACTGTTTGGGTAGATGTCCGTTGACTGCCTCTGGGAAGGTGGGTGTGGGCTTTTCACTGTATGTCTTGGCTGTCAAAGTAGGTGTCATGATGAGCTACATGTTGCACATGGTGTGGTGCAGATATTGATCTTATCCTCTTGACCTGCTAATCCATTATTTGCTGGAGAGTGCATATGTCCACATTGGGTGATCTATGGGTAAACCTTACAGGTCTGAGTGTTTGGAGTTTAGAGGGGAGGGTTGTCTGTGTACATGCGGCAGTTGCAACAGTGCCCCAGAATGGACATGTGCACCAGTTCAATGGATGAAAGCACAGATAACCACCCTTCAAACATGCCTGGAGGGGTGGACATAACTAGTAAGTACTGGGATGACATCTGTGATGAATGAGTAATGCTGACGGCTTACAGGTGTGCCACATTTCATGATACAATAACCTGGTGAAGTGCCAAGACATAATGCTAATTGAAGTGCAAGACAGAAAGAACTAGCATGATGCACGGGTGGAAAAGAAGGCAGACTCTCTGCCACCTTTAATACTTTATCACAGCAGTGCAGTTATCAGCAGCTTTGGCCATGTGAAAACTCAGTAAGCTCTGTAGCGCATAAAGTAACTGCGTAACACTATAGTAAACATACCTAGAAAGGCAGGAGTTTTTAATCCCAATGCTGGCAGGTGTGTGTGTGTGTGTGTGTGTGTGTGTGTGTGTTGTGAATCATGTATTATCTGGCTCATGCCATTTTTGACCTGTGTACTACACTTTACACTTCCCTTCACACCAATTTAGCAGACCTGTTGATGTCATCCACTTCAGAAGTACCTTTGGTTGATTCAGGAATGTGTAAGCTCTGTGGCACGTCTGATAACTGCGTAACACTATAGTCAATATGCCTAGATAGTCAGGAGCTCTAATCCCAATACTGGCAGATGTGTGTGTGAATCATGTACTGTCTGGCTCCTGCTGTTTTTGACCTGTGTACTACCCTTTACACGTCCCTTCACTCCAATTTAGTAGACCTGTTGATGTCATCCACTTCAGAAGTACCTTTGGTTGAGCTGGAAATGTGTAAGCTTTGTGGCACATCTCATAACTGTGTAACACTATAGTAGGTACACTTAGATAGGCAGGAGTTCAAATCCCAATACTGGCAAGTGTATGTGTGTGTGAATCATGTACTGTCTGGCTCATACCATTTTTGACCTGTGTACTACCCTTTACACTTCCATTCACTCCAAATTAGTAGACCTGTTGATGTCACCCACCTCAGAAGTACCTTTGGTTGAGTTGGAAATGTATAAGCTCTGTGGCGTGTCTCATAACTGCATAGTACTAAAGTAAGAATACCTGGATAGGCAGGAGCTCTAATCCCAATACTGGAAAGTGTGTGTGTGAATCATGTACTATCTGGCTCACACCATATTTGACCTGTGCACTTCCCTTCACTCTAATGTAGAAGATCCCTTGATGTCATCCACCTTAGAAGTACCTTTGGAAGAGGTAGAAATGTATAAGCTCTGTGGCACGTCTAACTGCATAGCACTATAGTAGGTACACTGAGATAGGCAGGAGCTCTAATCCTAATGCTGGCAACTGTTTGTGTGTGTGTGAGGATCATATCAGGTATGGCTTATACCATTTTGATGTGTATACCATACACGGCTGGTGACCACCTCCCGCTGCCATTACTTTATATAGTGTGGTAACAGCATCTGCCTCACATGCAGCAGTTTAAACCATTGTACAGTCTTCTCTACAGATGTGTCTGGAATATCCATATGTTTGAAACCTATATGTGGTCGTAAGTGGTCTGTGTCTTAACAATGCCGATGTATGGGATATTATTGCCAAATAGGCCACCGTGAGTGTACTGACACATATGGCATCATGAGGTATCATTCCTGACTGAAACATTGTGCTGATAAAATATCTGCCACCCTCACAGGTGGCCTGCCTTGTAGGTGCAATGCATGAGTACAGATGCTTGGTTTTACAAGTCAACTGTACCTGTTATGGGTCACATTAAAGGCTGGAATAGGTGTGGACTGTCATATTGTGGTCCTAATTAGTATGTAACAAGAACACCTTGCATCTTAAGAGGGGTGTGTACACTATTTATATCCACTGTATACCAGTAATGTATCACAAATGACTTTACCTTAGAACGTTTGTCCAGCACAATTTGGTGGTCTCTGTCCAGACATCTTGGCACTGACAGGTTGTGAGGTATGCTACAGGAATGTTGAATTCATGTCAGATAGACCCCAGTGGTGACCACTGTGATGCAATACAGTTAACCCCAGGACAAGTGAACATGCACAACAAGCAATATAGCAATTACATAAAGCAATATAGCTATTACTGTTGGTTGTGTGCATGGTAAATTGCATGCGCTTCACATGCCTGGGGTATTGCCAGGCAACAACAGAACAAATGTAATAACCATCAGCTACAGGCTGCTGTCCCATATGCAGACCAGAGGGTCCTAGGTAGTTGTGAGAGGGGGTTATTGTCAGAAGACGCACATGTGGCCTTGGTATAGGATGGATGAAGCATGTCTGCACATCTACAGTACTAATCGCAAAAACACACAAAGTCCTGTCCTCACCATAGATGTGCACCTCAGTGCATTACAAAACCCCATCCACAACTGCAATCGAACCTGACACATGCATGTAGATACAACACAGATACATATATGTCTGATACATTAGTGTACTAATCCCCACTGACCCCTTACCTGCATGCTCCTCATCCAGCGTGTGTGTGCAACCCACCTCCACAATGCTGCCCTCAGCATCATGGCTTGTGCGTTCGGCATGTGGGCCAAGTATGGTGAGGAGCTCCTCGGTGGGTGTCAGTGGGGGCTGGATGGCTGGGCCCCCACCTGTCTCTAGCCAGTCCCTTGCTACAGCAGCAGCCCATTGATAAGTATGGCATTTGAGGTTGGTGGCCTGATGCTGCACATGCACATAAGTTCTGCTGTGCAGTCTGGCATAATTTACCCTGTGGATCATACTGTTCCACAGGGCAGTCCTCTCCCACACATCTTCTGCTCTCCGACAACATGACAGGGCATAATGTCCAATCACATATTGGATGATGATGTCTGTTTCTCCAACAGAGAATGCTAGTAGGCAAGCATTCTGCATCTGGAAGACATGAACAAGAAAAGGTCACAGGACCTCATACGGTTGTCAAAATGCACAACAGTGGATATTACTTACAAATAATCCAGACTACCCCAGAAACCTCCAAGCTATCATGGCTATAGCAGCTTGAATTACACGCCTGTCCCTGAGCTATGTTATTCCCCCCAATGTTGGACACTTGATTGTATAATCCTCTATCCTCCATTCATTTCTGTGTAGAGGGTTGACGGTGATCATCTTCCATGTGGATGGTGTGTGTATAGTGGCAGGTCTGTGTTTGACTGTGGTGTTTGATGGAGCTCTGAGCACATGCCTGAGTTCATGTAGGAGGCAGATACTGATGTTAGTATGCCCCATGGAGATATGCTGTTGTTGCCATCAGTAGGCAATATGTACATGCTCACCATTGCTGTGGGGAGGAGTATGGTTGATGTGCACATCTCCATGTACAACTGGGGTGGATGGGGTGGCAATGTTCTCACCTAACCTGTGTGATGCAGGCTGCCTATATGCACGGCATGTGCATATGAGGTGTTCTTTACCCCCAGTACAGGGAAAATTGTGTTGTTTTATCTGAGACTTACAACATATGTGTAGACACGGTTGCAATTGTCCTTGGTGGTGTGGATATGTCCGATTCATAGTCATAGTCAGCCTTACTGGATATCACCTGTGGACTTACCTGCTGGTTCAGATATAGGTGGACTTGCTTTAAAGTTGTTGCCTGCGCCTATGTGTCCCTGTACAACATGTGTAGCAACCTATTATGTGGTTTGTCTATTGCTGCTGTCCACCAAAGGGGATACTCTACCTTGGTGGAGGCTGGATATACAGGTCAGGTACTGCTGTGTCCATATAGCTACAGTGGATATAAAGGCTACACACCCCTGATACACTGCCTAGTATTTGTGCAATTGGAACATGACACCACAATAACTCATTTCATAACATTTCCCACGTGTAGTGTGACCTATAGCCTGTACAATTCAATTGAAAACATAACAATCTGGTTTATGAAAACATATGGAAATAATACTCAGTACAATAAGCAGGTTGAATGAGTGTGCAAACCCTTAAACTTGTGTATGAACCTCTTGAGATGGTTAAAGCATTCATCTGTCTTGGTCTGGAATCTAACATCATGGCACATCTTCACTTGGCAATAGTTGCTCACCTTCCTAGAAACACCTTTGATTGTATTGCAATAGAATTGGACAGGTTAGGGGTCACATTCAAGATGAGAAACATTATGAAATTATCTTCTGTGGTCTGATTGTCATACAGCACACAAACTTGGCATTCCAACAGGGGGTGTGTGCACTTGTGATATCTACTGTATATAGGTGTTGATATAGCTGGTAGTGGGAGGCATGGACAGAGGATCATAACACAGGTCTGATTAATACCTGATAATCATGCCTACTCTAGTACCCACAGCAGTGTCAGGGCAGTGCCACCACCAGTAGCTGTACACATATATGTCTGTTGTATGCACTGACACTGATATAACCTATTTACCTGGCTGCTTGAAACCCATGTGATTAGTTTTGTGGCTTCCAGCTGAACATATGCATACATACATGTGCTCAGGGGATACCTGGTATACATTTCTATTGAATGTAAGTATGGCACACTGTATTTACAGTCTTGCTGCTCAATCATACTTCTCACCTGTTACAGCAGTATGTCTGGACAATGGCACACATAAATGGGTGTCAAAGGGACATCAGTATTGATACTGTATTAATATAGCTGCACCATACATTAGTATGTTGATTGCACAGTAGGTTTTGACATCACTGTGATAACCTGGAAGATATCCAACAGTCATAAGTTGGCTATTATGTTACAATGCCATTGCTCACAGACCTGCAAATGGTTTGGCTGACATAACACATGTATATGTGTATGTGACTACAGATAGTCACAAATGTGATTATTGTCCAGCAGAGCACTGTACAGTTGAATGTTCTTAAGTAAATATATCACATGCAGTTCAACACACTTGTCTGCAACAGTACTGTACTATGCACATGCCCTCTATAGGTGTCTTAGCTTTACAAGGCAAACATGTGTCATACTCATAATCACAGGTAACATGGATATGGAAAACATCCCATTAACTGGCCTAGCAGTGGCACAGTCACAACTGTTTGACAGATACCCCTGCAGTTGTCATATAGGAGCTGTCCTTTCACAGGTGAGTTAGGCTCATGACCTGTGTTCCCACCTCACAACCTCTCAGAGCATCACATCTGGACAATGCCTAAAATGATGGGGAATAAATAGGGGCAGACTTTAAATATACCTACTACAAACATAGGAAGTTTGTAGAATGATACATTTAACATTACAGCGAATATTCTTAAGGATGTGGAGTCTCAAACTCAAGTGTTACTTGATGACTTAAATCCTCAGCTATTTGCCAGTAAATTATAGATCGCAGAAGGAATAAACAAAAACACATGATGGTAAAATGTGGGCATTCTGTGAGGCTCTGTACAGTTGAGAGGTATGTCTGTGATATCTCCCATTGCAGAGAGGGCCAGATGCTATGGCCATAGCAGCTGTTTAGCAGGACATTAGTACAGCATGTCTTGTTGGGACATATATTCCTCCAAATCATATTTCCCATTATTACAGACCAAGTATTATATTCAATTACTTGCTTACGTGTTACACTTACTTTTTTCTTTCCTCTCTTTTCCACTTTATGTCTCATTTATTTCTCTCTCTCTCTCTCTCTCTCTTCCTGTGCACTACAGGAATAGAGCTGGTTTGAATAGGTGGCAGCATGGCTTTTGTAGGTGATGGTCATGACCAAGTGATGGCCTGTGCACCTATTGGGGTTCCCCACTTGCTAATTGCATGCAGAGCAGCTATGTAGTTCTCCCAATAGTCAATGTCATGGCAACACACTCCTAGAAATGAGTACTCCATGTGGGTGTTGGCCCTTTCCCTTACTTGTGAGGAAGACATCCTGGAGTTGTGTGGGCTACCACCTCTTACAACAAGACTTGTGGAGACAAGCCAACTAAATGGTGGGGAAAGTTCAGGACTTAGGAGCAGAATGTCGGTATTGCTGTTATATGTTTGGAATACTAGTTTAACAGGGTTTGTCTGCACATGCTACTTCTGCATGACTTTCAGTCTGACAACGTTCTGTCTCTGCATTGCTCTCAACTGTAGGGCCATCCACATAATGGGCACAGGTTAGCCTGTTATGCATGGGCTGCTCCCCAGTCAGGTGTTGTCATTGGCAAATCAGTAGCATGCCCTGGTGATTGCATTATGTAGATGGTAACATTCATTTTTTCTGACTTTATATCCCTCAGAAAAGATATGTTACAACAAACCCTGTAACACCAGCAACTTTCTCAGTGTATAACAGCAATATTTCATGTATGGCCGTGTATTTGGGATTCTGTCCACCAATTATGGCAGGCTTTATCCAGATGCCATACAGTAGAAGGTGGACAGGTATACTGGTCTATCATTATTTACTGCTGTAATTCCTGCTGAGGGGAATGTCTGGGAAACATGTTGAAGTCTGTACATTCAAAAGGTAGGTGTATAGGGAATGCTCTTGGATGGTCTTGTACATATTTTATGTGAGGGACAGTAACACATGTTTTACAACTAGGCTGTTAGAACATGTCAGATGTATTACTGATAAGAAATATGTCAGTTCTATAGCTGTACATTTGAATAAATCACACCATGGGGACAGTAGTGGGTCTCAAGATACTGTTTCTGAAAACATCTGTTCCTCAGTGTAATGAAACATTCATAAAAGGAGAATTGTTATGCACAGACTTCAATGTATTAATATTAACTGTGCTACTTTATCCCATAGGGGGTTAAATGAGTGTAATTGGAGGCTGTGTATTCAATTATGTAATTAGGTGTTAATTGATTCTTGGGATTAAGACATATATTTCTGGTGATGTTTACTCCTTGAAGGCTTTGGCCAAGACATCAGAGTATAATAAAAATGTGTGAATTACTGGCTGGTTGTATTTTTGTTTGCTATGTTCAGACATTTTATTTGTTTTGCTAAGGAGATTGTTGTATGTCTGGCCATTGTGTATGGCCTATCATGATTTTGTAGCAGTGTACTGTTCACTCAGTTATTTGGACTGTGGGGGGGGGGGGCATATGTGAGTGTCATGGCTGCTTTTGTATCCAACTGTGCATGCTGCCCCAGTTATGGGTGGTCTATCAGCAGCATATGTTTGTATTGGCATTTTGTGACTTTTGTGACATGTATGCATATATATATATATATATATATATATATATATATATATATATATATATATATATATGTATGTATATATATAGGTTCATAGATTGGTACTAGGCTATCAGCCCTAGGGCCTATAAAGCCTAGCCATAACAATTCCCTGGATATTTCTTCCCACAATATTTACTTCCCTGGACCCCTGCTAGCAGGGCGACTGACGTGATCCCTGGGGTGAATATCCTATCTCCCATCCCATCGTCAAGATTCCTTTTGAAGAGGGCCAAGGAGGCACTCTGCTTGAAATGTATGGGCAGTCTATTCCAAAGTATGGGGAGTCTCTGGGTCAGGAACCTATCCCTCCAGCATGTTTTGCTCATTGTGGTGACAAGGTTTAGATCCCTGGAGCATGTAGCTCTGAGGGATTGGGATTTCTTTAAGTGGAGCATGTCCAACAGCTCAGGGTTTGACATGGCCTTGTATGTTAAGCAGAGATTGCCTCTGAGTAGACAATATCCCACAGAGTATAGCTGGAGTTTTTTTAGATGGTCAGCATAGGGCATCTTGCTTTAGGCCTGTTTTTCTTTTAGTGAGGTATTTCTGCAGCCTTTCCTTTCTGTATATGTATGTATGTTTGTATGTGTATATATATATATATATATATATATATATATATATATATATATATATATATATATATATATATATATACACACACACACACACACACACACACACACACACACCTTGGTATTTATTGTTAATATATCTTTATATTGTTATACACATATATGGATCTACTTACATATCTCACTCTCTCTCTATGTATGTTTCTATTCAGATATATATATTTATAGATACTAATCCTTCCTAATTGCACACTTGTCTCTTCCCTATTGTAAACTGGCTGTGAAGAAGGGTATGTTTGAGACAATATCCTCAAACAATAAAGCTGAGGTGGCTTACTGGTAAATTGCATATGCTATGGTGTGCAAGAGCTCTTTATTTTGTTGCAAGGCAGAACAAGGACTGTTGGATACAGAGTGATTAAGGCAGTTTTGAGCAGCTTTAAGCGGGTTTGCATGGGTTTGACCGACGGTAAGCAGTGCTAATGTATGGTTTAACAAATAGGCACTTACACTGTGTTGGCTTTGCTTACCAGTGCACAAATCTGCTTAGCATTTACATTTAAGCAATGCTTACACCTGCTAAGCATAGCTTAGCCTTGGTAACCAGTGATCACATTCCAGACTGATAAAATAGCAGGGTAATGGCATCTTTAATAAGTGTACTTAATTCCCTGTACATACTATGTTTCTATGTGCTGTCATTACAGTAGCAAGGGGTGTGAGTATACTGCATGGGACACCTGGGTATACATGGGTAGTACCACAATCTGTTCTCATTAGATTTGTTTCATATATGGGTAGTATCCCAAGTTATATGCAGTCACACTTGCATGTTACACCATCTACAGTGCATGGTTGACAGAAATAGTTTAATGCATATGGTATCATTACATTAGTACTTTTAACATTGCTTTTTCAAGTAAGATCAGATTGCAGATTGTAGTACTGGAACCATACACCCCTGCATGCAAAGCTGGACTCTGAGTACTGAGTATCTTGTTTTACGTGTTTGAGCTGTATGTTTATATGTCTCTCCTATTGGATATTGATCTGATATGTTGACATTAACTGTAGACTACTATGTTCTTTGGATATGTCATTGGGGACTGTTGTCATGTAGTAAAGGCATAACTTTCAGTTTCAGACGTGTATCTTTCAATACATTCATCCTAATGCATAACCTGTTGGCTATCTACTTTCTGTCTGTCCTCTGTACAGATGTGCAGATGTCAGGTATTGTTATGGCCATACCACTATGTAAGTGCCTACACTGTATTGTGCTGTGGGCCTGGACACTGCTGCTAGTTCTGACATATGGGACATTCCTTAATGTGGGCCTTGTCCCATTTCCTTGCCTGTGTGAGGGACATTACAGAGGTGGTGGCCTACAGATTCATATACAGTGGGTGGCAATTTCTCACAGTACAGGACATGTGGAGACTACCAACCAACATGGGGGACATATCCCCAGATTTGTGAACATATTCTATGTCATCAGTGCTGTTATACACATGGTGGATTGATAGCTTGACAGGGTTTGTGTGGACATGCATTTAGCATGTGACTTCATGACTCACAGTGATATGTCTCTGACATATCTCACCACTGGCACACTGTCCAAACACTGGCCACATGTCTGCCTGTCATGTTTTGTGTGTTCACCAGACAGTTGGTGTCCTTGGTATATCAGTTGTGGACTCTGGGGAATGCAGTCAGTAAATATTCACATCTATTGGTATTATCACTGCTATATTCTTCATAAAGGATGTTGCAACAAACCCAGTGAGATCAGCAACTGTCTCAATGTATGACAGCAGTATGTCCACTCTACCACTGTGGTTGGGTCTCTGTTCCCACCTAATGATATAGGGGTTGATGCCAAGCTTAGTGAGTGGGGAATGTTATCAAATGCTTTGGCAAAATCATTGTAGGCTGTAGGTGTCACATTGCCTTCATTCACAGCTCAGATGACTGATGGCAAGAGGTTGACCAGGTTGAATGAGCAGGTATGACCTAATCTTCACAAAGGTAATCTGTGTTGGATCCTGAGTTTGCAGATTCCCATATCCCTGTTTAGTAGTTGCATGATGATGCATTCCATAGCTTCACAGAACAGACTTGTCAGAC
>NC_056728.1:377703566-377774747 GCF_019279795.1 Protopterus annectens
CCTGCCATTTCAGCCTGGCAAAGCATAGCTAAGCAATGGGCACACCTGTGCAGCTTACGCTTAAACTTTATTGCATACGTCAAAAAAATATATTTGTTGTGTTTTTTTAATTTGTACCCTTCAGAATATAGATGCTAATGCTGAACCTGTTATTCTATCAACTTTGTGGCTTTGTAGGGACGATTGTCCCTTATGGCTTTGTCCAGATTCCTTACTCTGATGGGTTGGGAGGTGTGCACTATGTGCTTATGCTAAACCTGTTATTCTATCAACGCTATGGCTTTGTAGGGACGATTGTCCCTTATGGCTTTGTCCAGATTTCTTACCCTGATGGGTTGGGGTGTTACAAGCATTCCAGCTCATTTTAAATTGTGGTAAGGCAATTCTAGTGTGCAGGGGGCATGTGTATTGTGAGAGCACTGCTCTCAGATACACCCCCTGCACATGTACACAGAACCGTGTCCATTTTGGAGCACGGCAGCACACCTTCATGAATATGCATGATGCACTGTCGTGCTGCATGGGAATGGTCCCTTCCATGCAGGAATGAGCTATTCCTGCATGGAAGTTTACTGAATCCTGAGGAAAATATTTACACTTAGATTGGGAAGGACATAGCAGCTTAGACCAGTAAAGCTAGCTACTTACAATTTACAAGAAACAACTTTTTCATCCCTGGATGACAACATTTTTTTTCTATTTATTTATTTATTGTGATATTCCTTGGGATTCATTAACACCTACACTAAGTCTGTACCATTCTGAGTGAACAGAAGACACAAGCATAACTCACAGCTTCTTCCTCCTAATTTTAGTTTTCCTACTGAATTTCTTGTAGCCTTAAACATCGATAGAGATTCATCAAAGGTTACCACAAAGTGTAGACTACACAAACACTTAGTGTAATCTTTTTTGAGGAACTAGAAAGCACAAAAAGGTGGTAGGGATGTTCTTGAATACAGGTTATGTACATATGCCGATTAGTGTACACTTAGTGTTAAGCATTAATGAATCTGGCCCAATGTCTATTTTACTGCCACTTGGCAAAACAACCTTTCCATCCAATCTTCAAACCATGGAAGGCAAAGAGAGTTAAATATCACTTGTTATATCCAGCATGTGTGAAACTGTTTTTGCAATCAAGTCCAAAGCTTTGTGACTCCATAGAAGAGGCTTCGGCTGTCCTAGAAGTGATGAGACTGGACACTGAAGCAGAAGGGGAATGTCCTTTTCAAAAGGTAATGAATCTCAGAAAACACAGCTAGTGTGGCAAGAGGTCCATTAGAATCCTGTTTGCTATTTCAGAAAGGGAAGGCAGCACTTTCAGCCGGAAGTAAAATGCAGTGATGACCTTAAACTACATGTTCTCCTTACTTTTAGTCAACTTAAAAAAATGATAAATTTGTGTGATAGTAACTTAAGTGTTTAATAAGTATTGATTTTCCAGTTTTATTGTTGATGATTTATTTTTGTTTTCATTTATTTCTGTTTTCATTTTCCTGGATACAGGACAGTCTTGTATGAGGGAAGTGAAGAAGCACTGGGCACAAGTTCTGAATTTCAGTACAATATGATGCAGGAGGGATAGCTGTGATAGAATGCCTTACTGTCGCCAGGTCATTGTTGTATTATACGAGTGGGTGGCAGAGGGTTGCTAATTAGAGAAAACTCTTGCTTTGCAGCTGGGTTCAATGTGCCCTGTTAAAACTATATGCTGATGCTGCATGCAAAGAGTGCAATGCAAATGACACAATGAAATTCTAACTGGGAAATAATAGTAGCTTAAATAATAATTAGCTCACTTTGTGATTCAGGGTTGTGTTCGCTTACTATGATAACTGCTCGTAGTCATTTGCCTTTTGCGTATATGCACCTGATTTAGGCGACTTTGTGGGTGGAATATCTTTTGAATTTTATTATTTATGTATATTTATTTGCCCTACTGCGGTGGTGGTGCTGCGGTAGCATTGTCGCCTCACAGTTAGACGTTGCCCGTTCGATTCTCAGTTAGAGCGTCTTCTGTGTGTCGACATGCGTGAATGGGCATTCCTTCATTGAAGGTTGTGCGTTAGGCCCGGCAAGCCAGCACGTAAAACTCTACTGCTAATCATTAGTGGACCGGAGTTCCGCTGTGGCGACCCCTAACCGGGAAAAGCTGAAAGACACATGTGTATTTATTTGCCATGGTAGAGCACTGATCCACATGCTCCATTTTCAGTCTCATCCTGGGAATACTGTCTGGTTAAGTTACTTATGATTTTCATCTTGATTACTAGTGACTACTCAGCAGGAAGTGGAAGAATAATGTTTTAATTCAAGATTCATTGTTTTTAATTGAATTTCGACATCTGTAGTGTGGGGAAAATGGAAAAGTATAGCTATTACATGATATCAGAGAGATTAATCAACAAGGTGTTAATGTATAGCTAAAGCCCACAAAAAATGAGTCTACCACATCATGACAACATATTAAGCTGCTGTGAAGCTCAGACAGAAAAAAAGCAAATGGACACAATTTTTATGCTCCGTAAACATATCTTTGCTGTTTATACAGAGTACAATTTAAAAAAAGTAAAAAAAAAAAAAAAAAAGAAACGTTTTTGAGTGTATATCTGTGCATGTGTGCATATGAGAGAGGGAGCACAAGAGAGAGCAATAAAGAGATACACTAAGACAGAGTGAGGGAGACAGGGATATGTCATTAACAGTGCTTCGCTTCACCAGATAAAGCAGGAGTTCTTGTATTACATTATAGATTTTAATAAAAAGTATATGATTTAAAATGTTGCATTATCCTCTGCTTTCAATATATAGCTCCAATATTTATAAATTTTAGTATGTCACATCCTGAACTTCAGAAACAGATGATGTAAAGAAGTGCCATTAGGGTTAGAAACAACATATTAAAGGGCAGGAATCAGAGCTGAATAAAATCATCTCTTAAAGAATAAGAAGTATGAAACTCTAACGTGTGGCATTGCTGACTTTTATCATTAATGATTTACCGGTAAATAAATCATTCTACAAGGGATAGTGCAGCACTACACAGCAAAATTAGGGACAGTAAAGTGGCATGTGGGGTTGCAATGATTTGTATGCATCTTTTGTTTGTTTATTTTCATTCACTTGTTCACAATGTAACATTTGAGGTTATTAACTATGAGGGACAGTGCAACACTGTACAACAAAATCAGGGGCAGTAAAGAGGCATGGGGAAATGAAACACCTTGCATTTTATTTTTTTTTTCCATTCTTTTGCTCATAAAGAGATGTCTGAGGTGTATTAACCCAAAGTGGCAGTAGCTGCTGTTTGTGTGTGTGTGTGTGTGTAGAAATAACGCATCTATATTATCTTATCGAAGTTTCAGAATATCGAATCTGATATGGATGACACCATAGCATCGAATTTTGAAACATTGAAAGAGAAAAAAAAATTTCTAAAAACAAAAATAAATAAAAATTTACCTTTGCAAAAAGGGGTGCAAGCCCCTCTGCACCCCCCATGTGGGGGGCTGCACCCACCACACCCCCACTACTTAAATATACCAACTCCATGACTGCACTACATTGAACTAAACAGAAATCTCCCCTTATGGAGCTTTCCGTTTAAATGTTCGATGTTTTTGCTTTCGCTAATCTGGTGCCGACAATATCAGCTTTGATATTGTTGGCCTTCAACAATGTGAAGTAGACCCAAAATAACACATATGTATATTTAAACACATTTATTCATTAACACTTATGAAATATTCACATTTACATTAATATAAAAGCCATCAAACCATGTTATCAAGTTCGTATTCACAAACAATATACATCACATATATTGTTCTATATTGTTCTATACCATATAATTAAGGTAGCATTACATAAATTGCTCATTTCCTGCATTCTCCTACAGCCCATTTTTTCTGCAGGTACTATTTCCACAATTTCCATTTTTTCTCTGTAATTTACTCCTACCCTGTTCTTTTATCTCTGTTACAACATTCACTACTTCATGTATAGTTGGTTTAGACTTTGATTTTCATTGTCTAGTAATTGCTTTTTCGGCAGCCACTAGAATTAAACTTAACAAGATCTTACTATGTCTAGGCAGTTCGGATCCTGTATCCCAGCTCAAAAAATATTTCCTTAATTGCACTGATTTGCTCACTCAGAATTCCTGATAGAGTACTCTGAATTTTCTGTTGACTCATTACACTCCAAGAATACATGCTCTCGGGGACCTCTTTCTTTCCAATTTCACCTCCAACATTTGCTCTCTATCTGAGGTAAAATTCTTTGGAATCTGCTTGGGGTTTAAAGCATCTATGCAAATACTTACAGGCAAATATGCTAAATCTAGATTTTGTTGTATATTTGAGAGCCACACATTAGTCTTCCCATTATTTCTTTGTGAATTGCTTATCTAATCTCTCTTCTCAATCTTTTCGGACCTCTGCTGATCGATTTCTGTAGCTATTATGCAATATTTTATATACCCTACTAATTATCCCTTTTTTAACAGCAGCTTGTATTCTAGAGTCAATTAAAACTCATCCAGTACAAGTCTTTCATTTAGGATTCCCTTATCCCTTTCTCTTTGTCTGTATTCTGATATCAAGCCCTGATAGGAAAGGTGATCACTAGCCTGCAATCCCAAATGTCTTCGTGGGCTCTTTTCATTCTTTTACCTTTCCCTATCAAATTATTTGTTTCCAATATCTTGGTCCCATGCCCAGCTTCATCCAATAAATTACAGACCCTCCCACCTATTCTCTGCACCCTAATTGCAGTCATCCTTATAGGAATAATCTCCTTTGTCCATTCCCCTGTTGGCTTAGTTCTTTGTATTCTTTCTGCTGTTGTATGGATATAATATTCTATATGACTGTTATTATTCTCCTTAAGGATCTGTGCCCAAAATCCTACTTTCTCCTTATTTCTTGAATTACCTCCAGAATCACCACCCCTTTCCACTTTGAATAGCAGCTTTCTCATTGCATTATATATAACAGCCTTAACTGTGTAGCTCTAAAGTGTCCCTTCAAATCAGGTAATCTTAAATCTCTTCCCCTTCCAGATAAAATTCTTCAACTCTATATTAATTACTATCCACAACTTCTCCTATGGTTGATAAAAATATGCCTGACCTGTGTATAAAACTAAAGGGACTAAAACATTTTACTGCTTGTATGTTGTTATCCATAGCCATAGGCAAGAGATTTCAGTTTCTCAGTTTTTGTATTATATTTTGTTTAGTCTCTTCCCACATATCCCTAGCTACCATAACAGAATCCTTTTAAGTCCATACTCCTAAATACTTGATGTCCCTATAAATATGGGTATTGCTGAATCATTTCATGAGTGGGTACATAGTTTAAAGCTATAGCCTTTGTTTTACCTTTGCTAATTTTATATCCTGAAAAAAAAAACAGAACTGTCTTGGGATGTTCCACAACACTGAAATATCCCTTTCTGGTTCTATCAGGTACAAAATAATATCATCTGCAAATAAACCCAACCTTTCTTGAACACCATGCCAACTGCATTCTTGAATTTCTGAGTATCTTATTTTCTTTGCTAATGGCTGTAAATACAACACAAATAACAGAGGGGGAAAGAGGACACCCCAGCCTGTATCCTCTGTTGAGACACAACTTATCAGAGAGGAACCCTCACACTTTGATTTTTGCTTCCAGTCCCTCACATATCCTGCTAATTCACCTTATTATTAGATCAGAAAATGCAAATGCTTTCATTGCTCTACTCATAAAATCCCAGTTTACTCTGTCAAATCCTTTCTCTGCATCAAAAGCCACCGACAATAGCAACATTTTCTTATATTCTTCTTCCCTTTGCATCATCATCATTGTTCAGTTGATGTCAAATATTTGCCTCCCATCCACAAAACCACATTGGGCCATAGCTATCAATTTTGGTATCACCTAGCCATTTTTTTAGCCATTACAGACATAAACACTTTATAATCATAGTTTAAATTAAAATGGGCCTATATGAAGCTGGATCTGATGGATCTTTACTGTCTTTAGGTATTACAATCACTGCTGATTTTTCCCATGATGTTGGTGCCTCCCCTCCATTTAAAAATGCTTTTCAACAAAACCTTCCAAATCTTTAGCACTTCCTTGTCTCCTGGCTTCCAAACTTCTACCACAGTAACACCTATTCCTGGAGACTTACCTGCAGATTGGTTATACATCACCATTTTTATCTCATTGCCTCCTATCTTAACTGTTAGTTGTTGACCCTCATCTACCTCTAACCTTGATGTATTTACATCTTCCATAAATATTTCTATTTGTGTTTTTTCTTGATTTTTCACTTCTCTGCTTTATACAAATTTTCATAAAACTTCTGAAATTAATCTAATACCTCTAAAGGGTCTTTGGTAATTTTTCATATTTTAGGCTCCCTAAGTTTGGCAACAACCCTTTTTATTTTCTGTTGCCTTGGTTGTTGTGCCAAAAGTTTTTGTGCTCTGTAGTTATTATCAAAATCAGTTGCTTAATAGCAATCTTTCCAAACTCATGCATATTGTCCAGGTACTCCCTTATTTGCTCTTTAGTACTCTGCTATTGTGCCGCTTCTTGTTCTGTGTGAGTCCCACTTATTCTATAACACTTTAACCTTTGTCAGCCTCTCTAAACAATTCTTCTTACTTCTTAATCAGATTTCTTTTTATTTGTCCTCTATTTTTAAACTGCACTTTCATTTTATCCCACTCACTACCTATAACTTCTGGAGTACTTTCCATCTTCCCTAATAACTCCTGAATAATTTCAACTACCAATTCCTTAAATTCCTCTCTGTTTTGATAGGTGGGGAAGTGCCAATGTCTCATCTTCACTTCATTACCTTGTATTTTTGTCTTAGTAATTATTGACACTTCATCTGAAGTAGTTATTGGATATGTGTCAAAGTTCTCAACTACATGCAAATGTTTCTGTTTAATATAATTTTATTTAGTCTAGCCCAGGTATTGTACCTTTGGGGAATAATATGCAAATTCTATTAGAGTTCCTACTACTGAATTCACATCTTTCATACCAAAATTTTCATACATTTCCTCAGTAATCAGCCATCTTTTGTTTTATTTTCCATTCTAGGCTCCCCAGATGCATCCTCATCGTTGCAAATCAAATTACAGTCACCACCTATAAATAATATTCTCTGCTAAAAGCTGATTATTCCTCCACAATGTTTTCAGCTTAATAATAACAGTTTTAGGTGGAATATAAATACATACCAGCATAATCCTCATCCCTTGCCAGTAGCCCCTTACTACCACAAATCTGCCATTATTATCGTTTCCCTATTTTTTCATTATTAGAGCTCCTCTATAAATTGATACAGGTATACCCATTTTCCTTTATCCCTGACATTCTGCTGAATATCCATCAAGAAATCCTTTATCAAATTCACATGCTCAGTTCCTTCCAAATGTATCTCCTATAGAATTGCTATTTGCACTCTGCACTTCTTAATATAATTAAATATACTTTCCTTTTTGTCTATACCTGTGAAACCATTCACACTGCAAGATAATATGAAAAGTGTTACCATTATGGTAAGGACTCATTATTCCTACCTATTATTTATGGCAGCTTTTTTAAATGTGTATTTCCAGCTTTTGTGATATATGCACCAACTAATGTTGGGAATGTTAATCCTTTGCATGTTTTTTTTCTTTCTTATCATCAGCATTGGAACCTATGTTGCATTTTACAAGACTTTTGCTTTACTAAAATCCCTCAAAAAATAAAAATATAAAAAACACCTCCCCAGAACACTCCCATAACATGTTAACTTAATACAAACATGCAGCATTATGTACATGTTCAAATAATGAAGTTTACCTTTCTAATGGGAAAATTTGTCCCACATTTACAGCTGCGAACACAGGTCTTAATTAACCTGAAACTGAGGTTATCCATGCTAAAGCTTGTGCTATTACCTGTGCTTCTACTTACACTAATTGGTGTCTGTTCTTTTTTAATCTTTATTTCCCCAGATATGAAAACAACTCTCATGTTGACAGAAAACTTTAACTTTTAGCCTTTAGGAAACCAGTGTTCTGGCTTTTATTGTCCTATTATCAGCTTGTCTCAATAGAAACATAAGAGGAAAAAAAATGTAGTCCTCTGTTGCAGCCTGAAAGACAAGCTGAAACACGTATCACTAAAGAAAAACTTGTCATTATATTTACTGATCTCATATTTACTTATTTCCACTTAAAATTTGCTATTAGATTAAGCAAAGCATCTTAAACCAGGCATTTACCTACACAAAAGTAAGAGAAGTCATATCAGTTCTACATTTATTATGATCTGTGTACATTTGCACCCCATTCCTCATTGACAACTCAAGATTACAGCCTATTAACTTAAGGATGCTTTTGTCTAGCTTTTTTTTCATTTTGCACTATAATACCTACATTTCTTAATACCACAAAGAAGAAAGAAAGAGAAAGAGAAGAAGAAGAGAGAAAATAATCATCTGGTAACTTGATCAAGTACAAGAACAGCTAAAATTACTTTATGCTAAAACATGCAATTTATATTGTGAAAAGTTTCATACAAATACTATTAAGAACAGAAGTTGTTTTACTTACAGTTGCCTTTTTCCTTCTTCTTCCCCTCCCCAATACCCTTCCAAAGATTAATGACATGAAGTGAGGCAATGCTTTTCATTTCCCCACAAGTTTAACAAAGTTAATAATAGTCCCCTCTTTCCACCTTACCTTATACAGTCATATTAAACAAATGTGATTGATGTTTTGCAGTCTCACATTTATTCACTAATTTCTATGTTGCTGGCTTCCTGCTCATCTCCCAGCTCCAGATTCTGGTTCAATTACAAGGTACTCCAGATCCTTCTGGAAAATTCCTGTGGTTTTATCTGTCAGAGCATTATGTAGACTAGCTACAGGTGCATTTCATATGCCCACAGGGGACATATTATGGGTGTCACAGGCCTCAGCCTCAAGAATATTATGCCGATTTTTCAATGCAATGCTGCAGTATGTAAGGGAGCATATCTGGTTTCCATGTACCCTAGAGGAGAGAGCTACTACCACGCAACCTTTCTAGCAATAGCACATTTCCCTAAGGTTCTGTGGGCCATAGACTGCACACACATAGAAATAAAATCCCTGCCTGATGAACAGGGAAAAAAGTTCATAAACAGAAAAGGCTATCACTCTATCAACTGTCAGGTGGTCTGCAATGCCCAAGAAATAATCTAAAATGTATGTGTGTGCACAGGTAACCATGGCAGTTTCCATGACTCCCACATAAGACACACCTGTGACCTATATCTAAGGATTTCTAAGGGTGATGTCTCACAAGGGCATCTATTGAGGGATGCAGGTTATGCACTGGAATCTTAGCTCATGATATCCATGAGAAGCCCACACAACCCCACAGAGCAAGGATACAACAATGCACACAATCAAACATGAAATACTACAGAGCGTGTTTTTGCCTTGCTTAATTCACATTTCCAATGTCTAGATGAATCTGGAGGTGCCCTGCAGTATGACCCAGCAACCTCTACCAAAATACTAACAGTCTGTACCATATTACATAATATTATTGTTAGGAAACAGTTGCAACAGGAAGTACAAGACCAAGGACTGCAGTTTGCAGCACCACTGGCAAGGCCAGCAGGACCAGCAGACATAGATGAGTCAAATGAAGAATTAGCAGCTAGGTATGATCCTGGCAGGTGGAATTGTGCACAATATGCTATGGCCCTGACTAAGGGACAGAGAATGGCACACACCCTCACAACCTAAGTAAAAACATAAGAAGCTAAGTACATACAAATAGTAACAGTGATGAATGCAAAATTTTCCAGCCTTTATGTACCCAGGTAATGCCTGTGTTCTATGAGCATTAGACAGATTCAACCCCAGGATAGACAACTTGTATAAGCAGAATTAACCAAGGTAAGTAATTGACCTGTAAAGAAAAGATATAGAATGACCTCATATGTAGGTCTTATGGTACACTAACATAAAACATTGGTTGAGTAAATAGAAATGTTAGGAGTATCTCATGACTGGTATATGCAACATAAAACATACAAGCAAATAACCTATTAAAAGGTATATAGAAATGTTTTTCACAACACATGTATACAGCCTATGCTTCAAGCCAAAGCAGGCCTTAGTCAAACTAAACCCCAAAATGTTAAGTTAAATTTCATGATCATCTACATAGGTACATGATCAAGCATACTTATACATCTGTAATAAATAGAATATATAGCATAACTATATAATGAACAAATTAAGAATATCCTAGCCAACACAGTAAACAAATATGTATTGTTCAAACCACATATGCATGACTTGCTCACTACTGTCCATCACACAAAAATGTTGCTTAATTTAGACATCCCATGAGTGACCAGGACAATCTCAGCATCATCTGCACAATGTTCTGAGAAGGCAGTAAATCATAATTCCCTTCTAACCTATATAGATACTCTTGGGGGGGGGGTAAACAAGCCCTACACAGTCATTTTTTACTGTGTGTGCATTGCGTCACAACATGCATATGGTAGCAATGAATTTTAGATTCAGTAAGTGCCATGTACAGGCTCACACTCCAGTGCAAACAAGGTAAGCACCGTGGCATGCTAATTATATCATAAGCAAAACAAGGTAAGCACTGTGGCATGCTAATTATAGCATATGCAGCTGAAGTGCATGCTAATCAACCAATCCAACATGGTAGAGCTATTCAACAAGCCATAAAGCATTTGTGCAGACTCTGTGCTGTTTTCTTTTCCTGTGAATTCCAAAACATTTGGAATACAGCCATGGAAAGAAGTCTAGATGGACAGAATGTTAGGGGCTGCTTCTGCTTTAATTCATTTGTATGTGCTACAGGATGAAGCCAATGCTGCTGCTGCTGCTGCTAATAGGCCTTGGGTGAGAAGGAGAAGAGTTTTCAGGCCTTCATTTGTATCTTCATCATGCTAACAGCCCTGAATCTACACCATATAAAAAGGCAACCATGTAGCTAGGCAAACTGATGGTGAGGAGACTTGTTTATGTTGGGAAGACTGCAAATAAGCTATTTCTACATGATATGTCTGTACAGAGGAGTATTGAACTTCAGAAGGTAAGCTTCTATTTTGTCAGCTACATACTGCATATGCTGGAATGTATGTAAGAAAAATCTGAAGTAAAGAATTTTACACCTTTACCTGTATGCATTAGGTAGAAGTGTACCGATGGCATAGGCATGTTTGTCAAGCCATTTCAGAGGTATACGTGATTGCCAATACATGAAAATGGAATGCTGTATGATAAATATGTGCAAATGTTTCAGGGACAGTTCCTTTGATGGCACTTTTATCATTTCAAAGATGGTTTGTTAGCAAAATGTGCCATTTTCCTGTTCTTTTTTTGGGGGGAGGGCAAAGGTGAGTTACTGTTATGGCACAAACAAGGGTACACTGTTCTTTTCAGGAAGGAGCAAAGGTGAGTTACTGTTATGTCACAAACAAGGGTACACTGTTCTTTTGGGGAGGAGCAATGGAGTTACTGTTCTGGCACAAACAAGGTGGCAACAAAGGGGAGTTACTGTTATGGCAAAAACAAGGATATGTTGCTCTGGTTACTCTCCTTGTTTTGCATCTCGCCTATTCATATTTCACATCTGTAGACTGTTGTTTGTTTCTTCAGGGGGTACTACTGGGTGGCTGCATTTTCTGTTATTTAGTAGTTATGTGATACTTATCTGTATTAATCTTCTGTTTACTTTTAGGACACCTAGGAATATGCCACCCAGGTGTGTCAGTCCTTGGAGACCCCCCCTTCATTGATGCTAAAAACCAGGTTATAGTGGATGCCTTTAAGCAACATGGTGTTTTTCTGCTGGAAAGGGGAGGGGGAAATATGGCACACAGGATGCAAATTTGTCAACAGATAGTGGATGATCTGAATGCCATGGGTGGCCACATCAGGATATATAAACAGGTGCGCCACAGGGCCACTGACATTATCACATCTGCACTGAGGGGAGCAGCTCCAGTGAGACATAATACCCTCACACATTTTAAGGCCAATGATATATGATGGCTTATGCACTGCATGTCTCAGATTACTGGTCGGATAAGTGAATAATGGTCATCAAACACAGAAAAATAAGACAGAGCTGTATATTTGCAAATAATAATCATAACAGGTTGTGTGATCACTAAGTGCACTACATCCAAAAATAATAAATGTACAAATAACAGTTGTGTGGTTTGATATTACTGTAGATGCTGTTGCAGTTGGCTGCATGCAGATTGAGTTCAGTTCTTTGCTGCAAAGCTGTTTGTGTGGCAAAGAGGGATAAGGCACCCATCCTGTGTTCTGAAGGTACATTGGAGTGAGAGTTCAAATCCAGATCCATGTAGACATCTTTTTCTTGTACATTGATTTTCCTCATTTCAGCTAATTGCCTCTTTTTTTCTTTTTTCCCTTTTTTGTCTTTGTTAGTCTATTTTCTTTGGTCCAGTGTTTGCATGATGTGGCACTTAGTGTAATCACGGGAATAAAGGAAATGAATACTGAGTTTGGCTGTGCTCATCTCTTTTATGCAAAAGCAGTGCACAAACCGGACAACTGGAGCCCCAGGAAGCAGACAGGACCCAGACACCCAAAAATAGAAACCAGATGCAATCAATTAATGCTACTGGGCATTGTGCAAACTTGCTAAGCACTGTTGCATGGCATTTAACAGCAAGACCTTAAGCATGATTAGTAAAATAGGGTAAGGTCATGTAACTACTCCTGTGGCAGTAAGCCTACGTTTAGGTCTGGAGCACATATGGTCCTGGGTTCTAGTACAGGGTGTGCAACTTGTTTTTCACTGTTGTAACATTGCAGTTTATAACAATGATCTGAAATATAGACAAGTGTTATTTCAACCTTCTTGTGACAACAGGTGTAACTCTAGGACTGCCATACTCATGGTCCTGGGTTTGAATACACGATATTCCATACACCTTTACTGTTCCACTTCCCATTGCAGTCACTCTAATTTATAACACTTGGGATAGTGGAGCTGATATTAATTATATGTGTCAGTTATTTTATTATTTATCTACGTATTATCACATTTATTATCAGATGTATGACTGTGGGTATACTGTGTACTATATTCCTGTAAGTATAATTCTGCTGTCTGCATTGGCATGGCCTTCACACTTACCTAACATACATACACAACTGCCTGTACATAAAATAACCTTGTAATTGTAATTGCAATTATGCCTCACTGCTTGGCACTGTTGCACTCCATTTACCATCATGCAAATATGGTGCTTGTGGGGTGTGCACTGCTAAGCACTGTATTGGTGCGATGGTAAGTGGAACATAACACTTTCAAATAGTGTGTGCCCTACCAGTAAATGTAATAACTGGAACTGGGGGGAAAGCATCACTCTCCATTGTTCTAGATCTGTGGCAGACATAGCAGGCATTTATATGGAAGGCACAAGGTTTAGGGTACAGAGATGCAGTGTCCAGGAGTCCAAGATTTTTATTGGACTCCTAGTTAAGATCCACAGAAACAGGCATCTGCAGGGGGAACTATTCTGGCTCCCAGTATAAGTCAGAGGCTTGGAATAGTTTAGACTGGGCTTTATCCAGTGCCACCAATATCCTGTGCACTGTTGAGCAATGTAGGCATCATTATAATGCCCAAAGAAGGAGGAAGAGGGATACAGTTGACCACTGGACTGATGAATTTAGGACACAGGACATACCGCACTTGTAAGTACCATTTACAGAGAGTACTTGTAAGACTTAGAAAGCTGGATATAGGCAAGACCCCCCCACCTAAGTTGGTTAAAAACTACTTACTTACCCTCTTAACAGAAGCTGGACAATATAAAACCAAGCTAGGTGGAGGGCTACAACCCCCCCATGAGCTGGCTGCCCACCACACCCCCCTATATGTACTATACTCCGAATTACCGCACTACAGTGGGGAAAAGGGCATATACACTGGCACTACTATTTTTGGTCAAATGAGTTTTCGGTCATTTGAGCTTTCGGCGATTTGGTCTCGGTGAAATGGAATTTGGTCAAATGAGTTTGTGGTCAAGTGAAGTGTATCTATCTATCTATATATATATATATATATATATATATATATATATATATATATATATATATATATATATATATATATATATATATATATATATGGGTCTACTTCTTTTGACCTAACTTTCATTTGCCTGACACTCATTTGCCTGAGACCAAATGACTGAAATTTAATTTGCCTGACACTTCATTTGCCTGACAAGTATTATTAGCAAGAAAATGGAATATGCCCCCTTCCCCACTGCAGTGCGACCCTGGAGTTAGACTTATATATATAGGGTGGGGGGCACAGCCCCCCCACAATGGGTGGTGTGGGGGGTGAAGCTCCCCACTTCATTTCATATGATATTGTTAACTTTTGATGTAATATTGCTTAGTAACAGAAAAGATCTGAGACTGATATTGCTACTACAACTATCTTCTATTGACATGCCCTCCTCTGCTGTACATTAGGTATTTTCACTTGTTCTCTTTCCCTGTCTTCATTCCTACAAGTCATGTGTGTGCCCTTATTCAATACACACACTTCCCCTAAGTGTTCAGTTTACATGGCAGTCCATGTTCCATTACAGATCATTTACACAGTTTCAGTACACAATGCCAGGAATGGGATATCACAATACTCTGCACTGTAGATACAGTGTCCTGTACTGTGTTTGGACCATATACTTCACATACATACCTCTCAACTGTCCAGATATTCCCAGGATGTTCAGATGCTTTCCTTGTCACGTTTGTGTCTTTCTGCCATATCACTGGGATGATCTCAGGACTGATGTGAGTCAACATTACATACATTTGAGGACATACCTCTCAACTGTCCCGATTTATGCAGAATGGCCACTTTTGATATCATATTTCTGATCTTTTCCACATAACACATTAGTTTTCTGGCAAATCATTGGCATGTCATTGCAGACTGAAGTCAGAAATTGATGACAGATATTTGAGTTTCAAACTTTATGCTCTTCAGATAGTTCATGGTACTGTACAACCCATTATTCCTTCAACTTTCTAAGTTTGGAAGAGCAATATCACAAATCTGTTCCTAGTTTTGGGCCTTTGACCCAATTATTTATGGCTTTATCCAAATTTCTTGCTCTAAGAAATTGAGAGAGTTTCATTCTAACACGTTTCTATATCAAATATGTCCCTATTTCTGGTTATTTGTCCCCACATTATGTTAGCCTCTGTGCAGATGTGTTGCACTAACATATTGACAACTATCTGTGAGGTCTTGGTGATCACTGTGGCATTACATGCAAATTCCGGGAACATAGCTGCTCTGCTTTACACAGAATTCATATTCACATTATCCTGGCCAGCAACACTTTTGCCAGCTAAGAAACCTGGTTTAGATGGGCCACACATAATTACTATGCATTGCATGCTACCACTTGCTGTGCACCTCTATGCAAACATGTAAACTCTGTGTAGACTTTGCACAGCCCCTACACAGAGTTTAGTGAATCCCAGGCATTCCCAGTGGCAACCTAGTCTCTTCCTTATATCTAGACTTATCTAAAGCCTTTGATACAGTTTGTTTTAGCAAACGTCTATTTCAAATGTCCTCACTAGGTCTCTCTCAGCCCACCCTTCTGTGATTCAAAAACTATCAGTCCAATAAGTATCAGTCAGTAAAATGGCAGTCCACACTCTCTACTTACCTGATGCACCACAAGACTCTATCCTTGGTCCCCTCCTCTTTAACATTTTCATCAACACCCTCTATACATACACACAACAGGCCCCACTAACACAACATGCAGATGATTCCACTCTCATTTGCACATCTGACAACATGGTACACTTCCATAAAATTGCTCAGGAAGCTTTGACAGACCCTGAAACATGGCTTTGTAACTCACAACTCCTCAACCCAAAAAAGACCAAACTAATACTTTTCCCCCAAAATCTGTCTCTTATGAAAAAGCAGAATTTAAAGTCCTCTGTCTTGATAGTACAACCATTGTAGTTTCTTCTCATAGCAAATCATTTGGGGTGATAGTGGATGATAATCTTACATTCAATCTGCATATACAAAATTGAATAAGAAAAATTCATCAAAAACTAGGGATGCTTTACAGAACCAAAAACTTTCTCACCGATGGAACTAAAACTACACTTGCCACTGCTTATCTCCTCCTTACTCTTCCTTATGGTGCTCATATCCTAATTAACCTTCAGGCTTCACAAATTAAAACTGGAACCATGTTATAACAAAGTTGTTAAGTTTGCAGCACATACCCTTTTCAGAACCCACCATTGTATAGCACTGAAACATGTTAATTGGTTAGAACTGCCACATCAACTAACATATACACAACTTCTTGCCACCTATAAAATTATCCATCATTCACCTGCCTGTCCAGCACAAAAGACATTCTACACAATTATTTTCCAAGTCACTCATTGCGATCCAGTGAGCAAAAACTCTGTCTACAAACCTAGCAAATCTGTTCGGCAATGTCTGTGCTCGTACAAAGCTGCTAAGGCCTAGAACTCCTTACTTGTATCCATCAGGTCTGTACTCTCCCACCCATCTTTCAAAACCATTCTGAAAGACTTCCTAGCTAAAACCTGGCTTTGGTCTTGCTCAAAACCAGGATAAACTGTCCAAAAATTCTCCAAATATTAAGTGATTGTCATATACCTTGTATTGATTCTTAGCAAATGTTTTAATATTATGTCTAATTAGTTATAATTATTTAAACTATAGATGCTTTGGTTTTATTTTTGAAGATAGAAGCAGGCAAAATCTGAAGGTAATGCTACTCAATGCTAGAAGTCTAAACCTCAAAATGCACTCTCTTGAGGCACTCCTAAAAATGTAGAACATCGATATCTGTTCATTAACTGAGACCTGGTTCAAGGCTCCAGAGAGCACCCCTTCAATACCAGGCTACAATTCTTACCACACTTTTCGACCACAAAACCAGGACTGAAACACTAAAGGTGGAGGAGTGTCCATATTCACCAAGGATATTCACACCTCCAGGATAACTGCCTAACACAATGCATCTGAAATTCTCCAGGTGCAACTAACACTAGGTAAGACTGCAATCCAAATTGTAGCTTGCTACAGATCCCCAACCATGCCCCAAGATTCTCACTACACCTTTCTAAACATACTGGAAAATATTAAGATACAACCAAAGACCTTAATACTGGGTGATTTCAACTACCCTGCCATTAATTGGGAAAACTACTCAGGTACCAACTCCTTTTCCCAACGGTTCTTGGAATTCATAAATTCCAACGCCCTGAATCAACTAATCCATTGTCCCACCAGGGGCTCCAATATCCTAGACCTGGTCATTACCAACATGGGAGATAGATGCTTCACACCAGTGGTCACCTCCTCATTGGTCAGGTCTGACCATAAGCAAATCACCCTTGACATCCACATCCCACCCCCACCCCCCAGTAAGGAAACCTCCTTAAAAACTTCTCCAAAGCTAACTTCAAGCTACTGAAGTCAGAAGTGACAAACTTCACAACACCCACGCAGGGATGGGATCTGGAAGTTCGACTGCAGAATCCTACACTAAGGCACTGTATGAGCACATCCACTCGTGCATGAATCGTGCCATCCCAAACAGAACCAAGATGCTCTTCTCCAAAAAAAGGAAGCCAATCTGGTGGTCCCCTGCTATAAACAAACTATACAACAGAAGGAAGAAACTGTTGCAAAAAAGAGGAAAATCCCAGGATGCAAAAAACTCCCTAACCAGCCTCAGTAAGAAGCTGAGATCCTTCATAAAATCCTCAAAAGCTAGTTACGAAAATAAAATTGCCAAAGATTCCAAAGACAACCACAAGGCATTCTATAGTTGTCAAGAATCTAAATGGCAATGCTCAGATCTGCTCTGAGTTACAACAGAATGGCATTAAATATACTGATCCCAAGGATATTGCCAATATCCTGGCAGATCGATTTAGTGCCAACTTCACTCCCCTCTCACCCCCTAAAGGGCCCATCTCAATACCAAAAGATTGCCAAATTCCGATAATCATGGCCACACAGGTGGAAACCGCACTCTCCAAAGCTAAGAATACAGCATCCATGGGACCAGATGACATCCCAGGCTGTGTACTACATCAACTACAAAATGAGCTGGCACCTCACCTAAGTGTTATGTTTAATCATAGCCTCACCTCAGACTTCGTGCCCACAGAGTGGTGCACAGCTACAGTTATCCCGCTCCACAAGGGAGGATCCACCTTGGATCCCGGAAACTACCGTCCCATCAGTCTGACAAGCCTGATTTGCAAGGGCATGGAACGCATTATCATGGAACTTATAAACAAAGACATTGGCAACCTTCAAACACTGGACCCCACCCAGTTTGGGTTTGTGAAGGGCTACTCATCTCCTGAATCTGATTGACTTCTTCGAATCAGTCTCCAGAGCTGTGGACGAGGGTAAGGCAGTCCACACAGCCTATCTGGACCTTGCCAAGGACTTTGACACCATCCCCCACTCTGGAATCATAGATAAACTTACTAAGCTGGGCATAAATCGCTACGGCACTCGATGGGTTGCTAACTGGCTTACTGACATAACCCAGACAGTAAAAGTAGCCGACTCCAAATCCAGCTCCAGACAAGTGACAAGTGGAGTACCTCAGGGTTCAGTCCTGGGACCACTCTTGTTTGGCATCTACTTCTCTGAAGTACAGGCCAACACTAAGGGACTCTGGCTAACAAAGTTTGCAGATGACTGTAAACTGGGAGCCATTATTGAATCCCCAAATGATGTGGATATTCTACAAAAGGGCCTTACAGAAACAGATGCCTGGTGCCAGAGCCACAGGCTCAAGCTTAATGCCAAGAAATTTATAGTTATCCCCTTTGGAAAAAAACATGTACCCATGAATTACCACATAGGTGGCAGGACACTAAACATCGACAGTGTGATGAGAGACTTAGGGACACAGGTGGACAGTGGTCTCACTTTCGATAACCACATTGCCACAACAGTCAGGAAATCCTTCTATGTGGCACACCTCATCACTAAGGGCTTTTCATCCAGAAAAAAGGAGGTCATTGTCCCACTGTACTCATCCCTCATTAGACCCATTATAGAGTATAATGCCCCATTTGGTATGTACCTTACAAGACATCTGCAACAGCTGGAAAGGCCACAGAAATACCTCACTAAAAGAATCACAGGCCTAAAGCAGATGCCATATACTGACGTCTAAAAAAACTCCAGCTATACTCTATGGCATATCATCTACTCAGAGGTGATCTCTGCTTAACATACAAGGCCATGTCAAACCCTGAGCTGTTGGACATGCTCCACTTAAAGAAATCCCAATCCCTCAGGGCCACACGCTCCAGGGATCTAAACCTTGTCATCACAATGAACAAAACATGCTGGAGGGATAGGTTCCTGACCCAGAGACTCCCCATACTCTGGAATAGACTGCCCATACATGTCAAGCAGAGCGCCTCATTGGCCCTCTTCAAAAGGAACCTTGATGATTGGATGGGAGATAGGAAATTCACCCCGGGGATCATGTCAGTTGCCCTGCTAGACAGGGGCCTGGAGAAGTAAATACTGTGGGAAGAAATATCCAGGGAATTGTTATGGCTAGGCTTGCATAGGCCCTAGGGCCGATAGCCTAGTACCAACCGATGAACCTATGAACCTATAAAATAATTGTTCTTAAAATGTTTTGCAACAATTTGGAGCTTTTCTCCCTGGGCATCCGCTGAAATTGGGCTTCTACCCAGCTGGACTTTCCCGGTGATCAAATGTCAATAAACTTAATAAAATAATTAATAGGATATATTACTACTAACACTACTACAACTAGAGGAAGGAGCACAACCTAAATAACACTCTGTTAATCTAGAGGAGAATAGCAAAAAAATGCCATTCAGTAAAGAATTTTTATGAAAGCAGGCATCTGACTAATCAAGCATTAGCTGTCCACACTGTGCTTCAGACACAGACAGCCCTAAGTCACAAAGAAATGTGCAAAGGACAAAGCACACTCATCATCACTTTCACAGGGCAGGGTTACAAGAAGGCAAGCCTGACAAAAAAGACATTTGTGTGTCTGTATGTATGAAACATCAGGTTAGCAGTAAGAATGCATTGTCAGGAACAAGTAGCACCAGATGTAAAGATGTTAAATATTAATGACTTATATACGTATGAGTGTGTGTGTGTGTGTGTGTGTGTGTGTGTCAGGTGCCATGGGCAAGAAGAGGTGTGTTGTGTGTGGATCTGCAGGAACACCACCAAAACAATAGTGTTAGAACGACACCTTGGCATTTTGGACAGGTGTTAGCCATGCATGGTAGATGATTTATTTCACTAATCCCAGCTCCCCAGCCACATGAAATATCTCTGCCAGGAGTTCCATAACCCTGACTAGATGTTGGGTTGATACCTGAATGTTAATATATAGGTGCGTACTAGGCTAATGGCCCTGGAGCCTTTACAAGCCTAGCCCATAGGATTATCCTGGAATCGTGCCACCCAACCTTAGTTCCCAGTGCCTCTGTCGAGTACAGCCACTGGAGTGATCCCCAGGGTGAATTTTCTTAAGATTATATTACCACAGATGGGATTCAAACCCACAGTCCCTGACTTAGTAGACCAATGTCTTATCCATTAGGCCATTGGGTGATGTCTGCTGGATGAGCTCTCATCATGACTACATCCTTGACCACAGTCAAGTGGTCTGCCATGTTTGGGTGTGGACATCTCAATCACTGAAGGAGCAGCAGTAGTATCATGATGAGAATGGGATTTGGCATGGCCATGTTGGCTAACATCTGATAATGTAGTGGCTCTTAGTGTGGATACACTACAGTTG
The DNA here is from genome assembly GCF_019279795.1 of Protopterus annectens. NCBI lineage: Eukaryota > Metazoa > Chordata > Ceratodontiformes > Protopteridae > Protopterus > Protopterus annectens. The sequence continues at coordinate 377,724,522 of NC_056728.1, forward strand.
TGTTCTATTTATTGTGTATGGTTTTTAAGCTATTTTACTGTTTTGACTGGCTGGAGTAATAAACCTGTGTTTTTACCAATATTTTGGATCATTTCATGCCTGTGGATTTTTTTTGAGGCAACAGCACAGAGTGGGTTGTTTGTTCCTTGTGGTGTTTTCTCCACTCTGGTCACTGGTGGTTTGGTTTCTACAGTTTTATTTTACCAGTGGTGCATGTTGCCAGACTCAACGGATTTTTCAAAAAGTTGAAGCATCAGGAATCTTCCTTTTTGACTGGGCAGGAAAATGAGTGATATTGGTATGCCTTCTGTGTTCAAAGAGAACAATGCTTTTGCTGGATCAAATAACTTAACCAACGCTGAGAATGGAGTTCTCGGGGACAATAATATTTTTCAGCTTGTCCTCACATAGACAAACAAAGTAACTCAACTGCAGGAAGCTGTTGAGAAACTACAACACCCGAAGGCACAGGACTCTGAGGTCAAAGGGAGCCGACAAGACAGTGATGTGGGTGAATTGTCATCAGAAGCGACAAATCAAGGCTCTAGGGGAAACATGGCGATGTTAACAACGGCCACGACCGGCTCTATTCCTTGTGGACAGAAACCAACTTCAGAGACAGTAGGGCATAATGTAAATAGATTCCAGGACTGGTTCAATAGTGACTTTAGGTTGTTCGACGTTCACACAGAAGACATGGAGGAGAACATGGACAAAAAACTCAATGATTTAGAACAATTGCTTTGTAAGGTACGTAACTTACAATGCGATAATGCATATTTAGCAGAATGCATTAAAAACTGCAAAGTACCTAAGGGATTAAGGGTTTATAAATTCCCTAATGGACTTAAAAGGGGACAGAAAGAATGTGATGAATTATGTGAAATGTTTGACCGTCATGGGTTCGAACTCATAGAATTTATTATTAAGTTAAACAATAAGGTCAAAGAAATGCTTGTTGATATTGAGAAATGTAACAAAGCTATTTTAAATGATGTTCATTTTAACAATGTTTCTGTGAAATATAATATAGTGTTTGACAAAGTTGAGGAACAAGTAGAAATTAATATTGAAAGGAAAAAAGAAAGTTAGTTAGGGATGAGAATGAGTATAGAAATCAAACAGCTTACCCCTTCCCAAAATCTTACTTTGGTGAAAGTTATGAAGGAGACAATGTTTCAAGGGCTGAAATGTTTGATAACAGGCAGGGCATTCCTCAGAGAGAAAGTGTAATGGAAAGTGTGTATGATCAAGAATACCCACCCTTAAGAAGATGCAAGAGGTTACAAAATAAAAGAAACAACTATAGGAATCATGATTTTTTTTTACCTCAGGGTCCTACCAGGGGGAAAGGTTTCCTGCCACAGAACAAATGGAGGAAGAACAGCTACAAGTAACACTTAATGAAGTGGGGCAGGAAGTAGACATTCTACGCTCTTTTGATGGGTTGTTGCTGTCTTACCAGGGTTTTAATATTTTTAATTAGGCTGGTATTAATATTGATAAGAATATTTTCACCTTACTAATGAAAGGTATTAAATTTGTTCCCTCTAAAAAAGAAGATGTAAGTTCTGTGCTAACTGAATTAAAACTTTTTACAAGGAAAATGAACCTAAAATACATGTTTAAGGACAACAACATGGCCAGGGAGAAGGAATGGCTCCGAAGAAAAAGTTGTTTTAACCCGCCACTTCATCCCTTAATAGGAACTTTTGATAAAGTTTGTTCACAGGAGATTTTTGAGTATTTCAATGAATTTAAGCCCAGTAAATTTAATTTAAATAGGGAAGAGAGCTGTTTACTGAGGGGATTATAAGTAACGACCAACTGAGGTTCATGAAACCAGACAAGGGGGGTGGGATGGCTATAACTAATAAGGAAGATTACAACAAGATTTTTCCATGTTACAGCAGGAAGAGAAATACCAAAGTGTTTCTAAAAATGAAATAAATATTTCCCATAGGAGAATCCAGATGATGTTAGAAGATGCACTATTGCAAGGTGTCATAAATGAAGACGTACACGGTTTTCTGGTGAATCAAAACCCTACTATTCCGGTTGTGTTTGGGATACCGAAAGTCCACAAGGACATCAGGGATCCCCCATACAGGTTGATTATAACTTGTCAGAACAGTTCTACCTACTCTTTAGGGGTTTTTGTGGACAGAATAGTAAGGGAGTCCCTGGTCCCTATAGAACATGTGTTAAGGGACTCTTGGGACTTTTTGAGCAGAATCAAACAGGATACATTTTCAGTGAGTTTGAGTTTTTCTACTGTGGACGTGGTTGACTTGTTCACCTCGATACCTCATGAAACTGGTTTAGAGCTTTTTTATGAAGTATTAGTGGAAAAAACATCATTAAGTAATACTATGGTGAACTTTATTATGACACTAATGGAAATCATCTTAAAAAATAATTATTTCACTTTTGAAGGAGAATATTATCGTCAGGTCAATGGTATAGCCACGGGCACTAGTTGCACACCATTGTTTGTGAATCTTGTAATGTATGGGTGGGAGAGGTTATACATTTTTAACACCTCTTTTTCTATGTTTTGGATTCACTACTTGCGTTACCCGGACGATAGTTTTATTTTATGGAAGGTGGGAGATAAACATGAAGAATTTATGGAATATATAAATACTTTAAGTGAATATTTTAAATTTACTGGTACTTTTAATAATGATAGTATCAATTATCTTGATGTTTTACTTAATAACAATTATGAAAACAAGAAATTTGAATCTCAAATTTATAGAAAACCCACTTTTTCAAATGATTATTTAGAATTTAAAAGTAGTCACCCGCTATACACAAAAAGAAACATAGCAAAGGGTCAAATGGTCCGGGTAGCAAGAATGTGTTCTAACATTGATATAGTAAAGAGAGAAATGGGCACCCTAGTAACATTTTTTCTGAAAGAGGTTACCCGTTTGAATTTGTACTACCCGTTTGTGAGCAAGTTATTAGCGAGTGGGGTAGTAGGTATAAACCCCTGCTGGGATCTTATTTAGTGAACAAGAATGAAACTAACACAAAGAAAGATTATACTCAATCCATGGTGGTGACTTATGGAGAAACAAATAGTAGGATTAAGGATATTGTCAAGAAAAACTGGGTGTTGTTTAAAGGGAACGAGGAAATATTAAATACAGTAGGAAAAAAAACAACAATTTGCTTTTAAAACTAATTACAATTTAATATTTTTACTGGAACATCCCATTAATGTTAAGAACAGTGTGAGAGGGACAACTAGATGTGGAACTTGTGAACATTGTAGGTACAGCTTAGTGGGAACCTCAGTATGGTTGGAAGTAATGGATAGAGAGATAAAATTAGCAACAGGGTCCTGTATTACAAAAGGACTGGTATATATAGCTATTTGTCAGGAATGTCAGCATTTCTACATAGGTAAAACCGAAATAACTTTTAGAAGGAGGATCTATGAGCATTTCTATGCTGTGAGAAAACATGATGAAAATAATGCTATATACAGGCATATTAAAAATAATCCCAATCACTCTTTCTTATTTGGTATTCTGGAGGTTATTGGTAGTAATCCGCGAGGGGGTAATTGGAAAAACAACTTGGAGAGGGCAGAAATGAGGTGGCAGTTGAGACAATGCCACGGTAACCCCAGGCATCAATGACAATGTATCTATAAAACCTGAATTGAAACACAGGGCCACTATTTTGTAATAGAAAAAAAACTAGTTCAGTAAACAACACTGCTTTCATTCACAGAAACATTAAAATTTATTACACACTTTTAACAGATTCTATAGGGTTAACATGATTTAAATTTTAATTAGTTAATTGTCAGTATAAAGGAGGGAGTGGGTTTTAGCAAACACAGTTCTGAAGAAGTCCTAGAGCAGGACGAAAGCGCTTGATTGTGTTGGATACACTACAGTTGTGTTCTATTTATTGTGTATGGTTTTTAAGCTATTTTACTGCTTTGACTGGCTGGAGTAATAAACCTGTGTTTTTACTAATATTTTGGATCATTTCATGCCTGTGGATTTTTTTTGAGACAACAGCACAGAGTGGGTTGTTTGTTCCTTGTGGTGTTTTCTCCACTTTGGTCACTGGTGGTTTGGTTTCTAGTGGCTCTTTGGCAACATAGATGGTGACCCTCCTCCAGCAGATGTTCCATAACAGACACTGCATGAACCAGTATATTATTCATCTGGTCCAAGGACTCACACACACATGGATCATGCAGTTTCACATGTCAGAATGCACAACATGCAGTATGCCAACTATCTCTTCTGAGGCTCTGGTGGAACCTGCCTGTGCCTCCAGCACGGCCCTAAACATACATTGGTTGGCACTTACTGACACATCAACATCAGGGGGGAGACAGAAACCATGCATCCTGTGAGCACTTCTATCGACACACCTGCATGGCACTTCATCCTTATGATGGCTAAGAGGAGATTCTGACAGTTGTGCAATTGGGGTAACCACATTACCCTGATCAACCGTGTCACCTTCAACATACCCTGTCTCAGATGGCTCCATGTCATGGGTATGTGCAGGCATATGGACTGCATCCAAACTCTGAGGAGGGAATGTGGGAGCCACAACCTGAGGGTCAGACATACCCCAGACTGTACCTCTTCATCACTGCCATCATTGTCAGGGGTTACTGATACTCTGACATCAGGCAGTAAGAGCTTCACACTGCCAGTGGCAGGCTCACCAGTGATTATATTAATAAAACACAGCAAAAAGAAATACAGTAAAAAAATAATCAGACATATGCTACATAACCCTGAGTAAAGCAATGATAGATGCAAGTGCAAGTAAAAAATGTCATTAAAATAGATTTATAAATCAATATATAAATTGAAGACAGAAAGGTATGCCCATACCATGTGCAGGTGGCCATGGAACCTGAATATCATATGTGCCTAGATAAACAAAATGGAGATTTGTAGAGGTATGATAAGCATTGAACAGATGATGACACATGAAAAATGAATATATACATATATATATATATATATATATATATATATATATATATATATATATATATATATATATACATTATGTGTGTGTGTGTGTGTGTGTGTGTGTGTGTGTGTGTGTGTATATATATATATATATATATATATATATATATATATATATATATATATATATATATATATATATGTAGGTCCCCTTTGAAACATCTAAAACCCATAACATCTAATTTCATAACACTGAGACCAGAACATCTAAAGCCCAAAACATCTAAAACCCATAACATCGAATTTCATAGCATCTAACAGTACAAATCACATGAAAATAACATCCCCTCCATATATAATGACACCAAACTACCAAACACACTTTTTACTACGTTTCTGCAGGGGGGCTTGATACAGTGGGGTTAGGAAATTAACTTTTTCCCACTGTAGTGCGATCTTGGGGTTGGTAGGGGGGGTGCAGGGGGGCTTGCCCCCCTGCAGAAACATAGTGAAAAGTGTGTTTGGTAGTTTGGTGTCGTTATATGTGGAAGGGATGTTATTTTGTTGTGATTTGTAGTGTTAGATGTTATGAAATTTGATGTTATGGGTTTTAGATGTTTTGGTCTCAATGTTATGAAATTAGATACTCTTGGTTTTAGATGTTTCAAAGTAGACCTATATATATATATATATATATATATATATATATATATATATATATATATATATGTCTATATATGTGAATGGTGTCATGGTGTTCCTGGAGGCTGTCCTCCACCTCTGCACCCATGTCCATCACTGCACTAGGTAACTCCTTGGAGCTGTCTGGATCCCTTAAAGTTGACAGGAATTCCTCTGTCTCAAGGAGAAGGTGGCTTGGTAGCAGGACCACCACCAGTAGCTCTCCTTTTCTATACAACAGCTCTGGCTCTGTTTTTGGTTTGGTTATCATGGCACTGACCCAATGTCTGATAGTCTGGTAATCACAGCCATGGCCTTTCACAGCATTCACATCACTGACCAGCTGCAACCAGACATGATCACAGGAGGGCTTGTCAGCTACATTTTTCATTAAGCTGTGCAAGCCATGTTGATGGAGGGCCTGGATTATAGCCAAATTTTTATCCGAAAATGCAGGTCTGTGTGGCCTGATTTTTTTAGGTGCCATAACCCAGTATTGAGGTAAAAAAACTGGCTTTTAGACAAATAAACAGGAACTGTGTGGAGACAATCTACACTGGACAGAAACAAATAAGCATTTATGCAGGCATCATTGTTAAAACTTTGTAAATAAATGATCTATATGAAGTCACCCCCACCCCCTGGCAATGACAGAACTGAATAAGGAAAATAAATATATTAATGTCCTGAATTTATGGCAGCATTAGCAATGAAACAAGTGTATGAAATGACACTTTTAAAATAAAATAACATTCTATATTCATGTTTGTTAACAATTCTAAGGAAGTGTGGGTAGAACACAACATTTGTATATAATATAAGTTAATGATCATTGTAATAGCAACTGTTAAACATTCCCTACAAGAACATTGCAAACTGTAGACAGCACACAGATGTGTAATAAAACTCAAAGACCTACCATTCTCCAACCCAACAACCACAAATGTGAAGGGCATAAAATGATAGGTTAAACAATTGTGGTGGAGGTATTGCTATCAGGTTTAAACACTCCCTCAAACTAGTCCAACTAACTGCACTCCCCTTGACTTCCCCAACTCAGAAATATTAAGCAGACATATAGAAACCAATTCCCATAAAACAATAATAATCATCGCTACCCACTTACCCTCCCAGGAATAACCCATCCATCATAGAAAACCTCCCCTGCTGGGCATCATCTAACTTCAACCAAGAAAGAAGAGTACTAGGTGATGTCAACCTAATCTGGCTTACATGCTCCTCTGATAACCCCTCCAACTCTATCAACCTCTACAATTTCTCTCTCACCATTAACTCTCCCACTTGCATCGATAAACATTCGAAAAAAACAATCAATACTAGACTGGATACTAACAAATAAGCCCAGACTAGGTTACCAAGCAGGCTGCCTTCGAGATTCGCTTAGTGACCATTCCCCAACCTTTCTTCTCAGGAAAAGGGTTCGCACACCTAATAACAGCATATTCAAAAACATCTGCAGAAAAAAATTCTCCCCCACTATATTCATTCTATAATTAATTCCATTAATTCACTGCTACACCAATGTGACTGGTCACCATTAAAATTCCTCCAGTTAGACCTCGCTGTACAATACTTTAACAATACATACCTCGAGATAGTAAACAATCTAGCTGCCATAAGGAAAATTCATACCAAAACCAAACAATGATCTTGGCTAAAAAAAGGCACTAAACTACTTCTCAAACAAAGGGATAGGGCCTGGTCACTTTACCAAAGTACCAAAAACAAAGATATCCTCGCCTGATATCAGCAACTAAGAACTCAAGCCAAGAAACAAATCAACAATGACAAAAAAAATCATATTTCCAAACATGCCAACAAAAATATCAGAACAACCCCCCCAAAATTTTGACAAAGTATTAATTATCTCCTAAACCCTGGAAATCCCTTTATCATTTACCAAATAATACCTCTGAGTGTATGGCATCACAATTCTATACTCACTTTATCAATTTAATAACCTCCCTCTTAAGCAATAATTCTTATTCACCTCTAACAGTTCCCACCTCTACTACATCTAACCCTAACGTATTCTTTATCAAGCCCATACAAATGAATTACATAAAAAAGCTCCTAACTGAATTAAAACCCTGTACTCTTGAGGCTGATCAACTCCCCAATGAATTTCTAAAACTAGCTACTACTTCCATCGCCTATCCTATATCTATACTAATCAACCATTCCATCTCTAAACAATACCTACCTCTCCTCTGGAAAATGTACCTGTCCTCTGGAAAATATTGCATATCATCCACCTACACAAAGGCGGCTCTCTACAGACTTCTCAAACTATCGACCCATTGCCAATCTCTCCCCCTAGCCAAAATCTTAGAAAAATGCATTCCTCAACAACTCCTTGTCCACTTCCATAAGAATAACCTCTTATTCAATTCTCAACACGGCTTCCCACCTAAGCATAGTATATTGCCGCACTTATAAGTTTCTCTAATACTATAAACCTCCTCAAAAATAAAGGCCAACTTGTCTCATCAATTTCCTTGATATGTCCAAAGCTTTCGATATGGTATCCCACCAAATACTTCTCAACAAACTAGCTACATATAACATCAGTACATCATCCCTGACTTGGTTTCACAACTATCTTTCTAACAGACAGCAGTCTACCAAATGGCAAAACAAACTCTCCCCTTCTACCCATCTCTCTTGGAGTCCCCCAAGGATCCAACCTTGGACCACTTCTCTTCATCATATTTATCAATAACCATTGGGAGGGTGGCCTAATGGTTAAGGTGTTTGCCTTACAAACACAAGGTGCAGGGTTTGAGTCTCACAAGGGATAATTGGCTAGGCTTAAAATGGCTCGAAAGGGCAGTTAGCTTAGTACTAACCTATGAACCTATGAACCTCAGTACCTCCACTCATCTAGCTTCTATTATTCAATATGCAGATGACACCTCTCTTATCTTCTCTGACCCCCCCCCCACCTCAGGAACTACAAGTAAAAACTCAAAAATCTCTCCAAGACATAGAAAACTACTTTACTGACCATCAACTCATACTCAGCTCAAACAAAACTAAGCTAATTGACCACCACAACACAACACTAATCACGAGACACATAACTCTCCTAAACAGTGTGCCACTCAACCACTCAACCAAAGCCCATAAGGCAAAACAGCATGCCCAACACACTAGTCATAGGTGACTCAATAGTGAGGCAGACTGATATTCCACTCACTAGATTGAATAAGGAGAAAGTAACAGTCAGCTGCCTGTCAAGTGCTAGGATCCACCATATAACACATGCACTCAGGTCCCTCAACAACAGGTACAAATATGTCATTGCACATGTGGGTGTGAATGACCTGAGACATACCTCCCTGGGCTACATGAAAAGAGACATGAAGGAGCTCTCGGATTATGTAGCCCAGGCGGGTATGACCCTAGCCCTGAGCAGCATCTTACCATCACCCAGAATGATACCACAGTACAAGCAGAAAATGACTGATTTCAACAACTGGCTAAGTTTCTGATGTCATTCTAAGGGGATCCAGTATCTGTCTTCCTGGGATGACATGATTGATAGACCTCGATGCTTTGCCAGAGATGGCCTACATCTGTCACCACTGGGCTTCTGAATACTGGCCAAGGCTGCTGCCACCCCTATAGTTCCTTTTTTAGGCAGTGTCCCAAAGACCAAATTACCACCATAACAGCTACAAACAAATGCAATCTGAGAGTCATGCTGCTCAACACTAGAAGTCTAAATATCAAAATGCACTCATTCAAAGCACTCCCAAAAATGCAGAACATCAACATTTGTGCTGTAACAGAGACCTGGTTCAAGGAAGCAGAAAGCAACCCTGCACTACCAGGCTATAACTCATTCCACACTTTTCAGTCCAGAACTTGGACCAAAGCTCCAAAGGCGGTGGTGTTTCCATATTCATAAAGGATGTGCACACCTTCAGCTTGGCAGCTCAAATGCATCAGAGATACTTCAGGTGCAGGTAACACTGGGTAAGACAGCGATTCAGGTCGTAGCCTGCTATAGGTCCCCATCCATGTCCCAAGACTCAAACTCCACGTTCCTAAGCACCCTGAAGAATATTAGGGTCTAACCTAACACTCTCATACTGGGCAACTTCAACTACTCCTCCATTAACTGGGAAAACTACTCATTTACCAATACAGTTGCCCAACGTTTCCTGGAATTCATTAATTCCAATGCCCTTGGCCAGCTTGTTCTTATCCCCACTAGAGATAGCAACATCCTTGATTAACATTATTAACATGGGCGAATGTTGATCTACACCATAGTCAACTCCACCCTGGTTAGATCTGACCACAGACTAATCACCTTGGAAATCCACATCTCCCTTCCCCCCTGTAAAGGTAACCACTATGACAAACTTCTCCAACCAAAGATAACTTTGGGCTCCTAAAAACAGAGGTGACTAACTTCAAGGCACCCATGCAAATAAAGAATAGTTGGATGACTGCCAAATCATACACCAATGCACTGTACGAACACGTACACAAATGCATGGATCTTACGGTACCCAATAGAACCAAGACACTCTCCTCCAAAAAAGGAAGCCAATCTGGTGGTCCCCTGCCATAAACTCTACAACAGAAGGAGGAAACTGATGCGGAATAAGGTGAAGTCCCAAGAGTGGAAAAACTCCCTTATCAGCCAAAAAAAAAGTTGAGATCCCTCATCAAATCCTCTAAAGCTAGCTATGAAAACATAGTAAAGACAACCACAAGGCCTTCTATAATTATGTAAAGAATCTCCATGGCAATACCCAAATTTGCTCTGAGCTACTGCACAATGGTACCTCCTATACCAAACCAACAGATATTGCCAATATACTGGCTGACAGATTCAGTGCCAACTTTACCCCTCCCCCCAAAGGACCAATCACAATACCAGTAGATTGCCAGGAACCCAGTATTACTGCTGCACAGGTTAAAACAGCACCGTCCAAGGCCAAAAATACAGCTTCTATGGGACTTGACAATATCCCTGGCTGTGTTCTACATGAACTACAGAGTGAACTGGCACCTCACCTGTATGCCTTGTTCAATCATGACCTCACCTCAGGTTTTGTCCCTACTGAATTGTGCACTGCTACGTCATCCTTCTCCACAAAAGAGGGGCGACTAAAGACAATGGCAACTATTGCCCCATTAGCCTGATGAGTCTGATATGCAAAGCTATGGAATGCATCATCATGGACCTAATAGACAAGGATATAGGAAATCTCCAAACTCTGGATCCCACACAGTTTGGTTTTGTGAAGGGTAGATCATGCTTGCTCAACTTGGTCGACTTCTTTGTCAGTCACCAGAGCTGTGGATGAAGGCAAGGTGGTTCATACAGCCTAACTTGATCTGGCCAAGGCCTTTGATACCATCCCCCACTCAGGAATCATTGAAAAACTCACTAAGCTAGGCATCAACCCCTATAAACTAGGTGGGTTGCAAACTGGCTCACAGATAGAACCCACAGTGTGAAAATAGCTGACTCCAAGTCAGACTGCCAACCAGTCATGAGTGGAGTCCCACAGGGTTCAGTCATGGGTCCTCTCCCGTTTGGTATCTATTCTCTGAAGTCCAGGTCAACATGAATGGACTCTGGCTGACAAGGTTCGCAGACAATTGCAAGTTGGGAGTTATTATTAACTCCTTAAGTGATGCTGACATCCTACAGAAAGGCCTCACTGAGACCAAAGACTGGTGTCAGACTCATGGCCTTAAGCTCAATGCCAAAAAATGTGTCATCATCCCCTTTGGGAAAAAAAAAACAGTTCCCATGAATTACCACATCAATGGTAGTCCACTGAACACAGAAGGTGTTATAAGAGATCTGGGAACACAGGTTGACAACAACCTCTCTTTTGACCACCAAATTGCCACTGTGATCAGAAAGTCCTTCTATGTGGCACATCTCATTACTAAGGGTTTTGCATCCAGGAAGAAAGAGGTCATTGTCTCTCTCTACTCTTCCCTCATTAGGCTAATCATTGAGTACAATGCCCCATTTGGCATGTACCTCACTAGACATCTGCAACAACTGGAGAGGCTGCAAAAGTACCTCACAAAGAAGATCCTAGGCCTTAAACACTTGTCCTATATGGACAGACTCAAAAAACTACAACTATTCTCTGTCTCATATCTCCTACTTAGAGGCAATCTCTGCTTGACTTACAAAGCCATGTTTGACCGAGCTCTGTTAGAAATGCTACATCTAAAGAAATCCCAATCCCTGCGCACCACACTCTCCAGAGACCTCAACCTCATTACCACAATCAACAGAACATGCTGGAAGGACAGGTTCATAACCCAGGGACTACCCATGCTATGGAATAGACTTCCTATACATGTCAAGCAGAGCACCTCACTGGCTCTCTTGAAGATAAATCTTGATGAGTGGATGGGAAATAGAAACTTCACCCCAGAGATCACTCCAGTGACTCAACAGAGGCACTGGGAACTAAGATCGGGATGCCAGGGTAATCCTATGGGCTAGGCTTGTAAAGGCTCCAGGGCCATTAGCCTAGTACACATCTACTAACCTATGAACCTAATGGTCTTTGGTAATAAAAAAGCTAAAAATAACCTACCACCTCTCATCATGTACTCCTCTAATGGTACAAAAATTGAACTAGTCAATCAAATTAAGCTTCAAAGTGTAACAATAAATGAGTGTCTAAAATTCTATAAACATATATCACTAACAATTGAAAAAGTCCACATCAAACTTGGCTCACTCTCTAGGGCCAAATCATACCTAACCAACAACACCAGACTATCCACAACCAGATCCCATCTACTATCCACCCTCTTTTATTGCTTCCAAATCTTTACCAAGCTTCGGAAGTCCAACTTGAACAACCTAGAGTCCTGCTATAACAAAATAGCTAAGTTTGCCATTAAGCCACCCCATAAATCTCATCACTGTTCCGCCCTTCAGAAACTCACCTGGATTGAACTACCCAGACTATCTCTCAATCAACTAACCATTGCCCACAGTATCATCCATAAACCCAACAACCGCCCTGCTCTCATTCACCTAGTTCAACCTAATACAAACCTTAGGTCCTTTAGATCATCTGACAAATTAATTCTAAAGGTAACTAAATCCTATAACTACTATTGAGACTCCTTATACTCTAATAAAATAGCCAAAACCTAGAACTTACTAGCCCAACACAACCTAAAAAATCCAGTCACAAATTCAAACTACTCCTAAACGAACACCTTACTAATCATGGGCTATGCTCCTGCACAGTTCCAGGATAATTACACCAATATGCTGTCTTTTACTTTAACTAGATCAACTTTGTATACATACCAGCTTATAGTCTCCTATGAGACAGCAAGCTATCATTTGTTTGTTTGTTTCTCTTCTTCTAACTTAACAACTATGCAAAAAAAAGTTTGTTTATTTTTTATCAAGATTTGTATACTCACCTGTATATTATGAACTAGCCTCCTTGTAACGTTTAATCAAATATTTCTGTATTTGTACACTGTATGTGATAGTCTGCTGGAGATTTCCTACCTGGGTCTCTGCTGAAAATGGGCTCCTGGCCCAGTTGGCCACTACCTGGTAAACAAATGTAACTAACTGACTAACTAGCTAGCTAGCTAACTAACTAACTAACTAACTAACTAACTAACTAACTAACTAACTAACTAACTAACTAACTAACTAACATACATGCATACATAAATCGGTGTTTATGTCAGGCAGATACAACAACTTTATCACACAATATTTTCTGATATGTCACTTTAACAAACCTACTACTCCTAAGTTAGAAATGTGTTCACATCTTCAGAGAAATGTTTCCATAAACCCATGCAATGTAAGTTGATGATCACCGCAATACCAAGTATTATACCTTCTGTACCAACACAAATGGACAAAGTGCAGGCATCAGTTTCAGTGTTCTAGGAAAACATACTAAAATCATAACTATAAGTAGTACTTGCAAAGAATGTAACATACTTTGACAGGAATTGTAATAAAGTTCTCCAAAAATAATACAAGTGCTACACTTTAATGCAGTCAAATAGCAGTATATTAAGTTATGAGGCGGATGGTGAATCCAAACTGTCTTCCCTACTATGATAGTAGTTCCTTAGCGCAAAGTTTTGCTATATTAGTATAGATTAACTCATCTGGACACAGTAAATATGTAAATCAGTTATCAGCTCACTATCCTTCCTGAATCACTCAATCTGCTTGAAGTGTTAGGCAGGTAAACATGGAGTTGAGGACCTACATGATGCTGTGCACATGCACTAACAATTCAAGAGTGAGTATTCAGAAGTGTGGCTAGCTAATGGCTTGCAAGTGTGACTCATTCCAAGTATTGTATGACTAATTAAATGTTTAATACTCCTGCTACTTTGATGTATACTTAAAGACTATGTATCAGGGAGAACACACTTACAGAAAAGTTTGTGATCACATTGATTAACTTAGGAGATAACTATTATATGACTTTTATGAAAATATGCTTAAGAGGTTACTGTACTTCTGAGCAAAATGTGTCTATATGGGGTCTATATTATGTGTTTGAAGAATCTCTTCTTCAAACACATAATAATTGACACATATACAGCTTCTTCTTCTTCTTCATTCGGCTGCTCCCATCAGGGGTCGCCACAGCAGATCAACTGTTTCCATTTCTTCCTGTCCTTTGCATCTTACTCTGTCACACCCACCACCTGCATGTCCTCTCTCACCACATCCATAAACCTTATCTTAGGCCTTCCTCTTTTCCTGTTACCTGGCAGCTTCATCCTTCGCATCTTTTTCCCAATATATTCTACATCCCTCCTCAGCACATGTCCAAACCAACGTAACCTTGCCTCTCTGGCTTTGTTTCCAAACTTTCCAACATGGGCTGACCCTCTAATATACTTATTCCTAATCCTGTCCATCCTCGTCACACCCAGTGCAAATCTTAACATCTTCAACTCTGCCACGTTAAGCTCTGACTCCTGCCTTTTTGTCATTGCCACTGTCTCCAACCCATATAACATAGCTGGTCTCACTACCCTCTTGCAGACCTTCACTTTCACTCTTACTGGTGCTTGTCTGTCACAAATCACTCCTGACACTCTTCTCCACCCACTCCATCCTGCCTGTACTCTCTTCTTCACCTCTCTTCCACACTCACCATTACTCTGAACTGTTGATCCCAAGTATTTAAACTCATCCACCTTCACCATCTCTACTCCCTGCATCCTCACCATTTCTCTATCCTCCCTCTCATTCACACACATATATTCTGTCTTAATCCTGCTGACCTTCATTCCTCTTCTCTCTAGAGCATATCTCCACCTCTCCAGGGTCTCCTCCACCTGTTCCCTACTCTCACTACAGATCACAATGTCATCTGCAAACATCATAGTCCACGGGGACTCCTGTCTGATTTCGTCTGTCAACCTGTCCATCACCATTATAAATAAGAAAGGGCTCAGAGCTGAACCTTGATGTAATCCCACCTCCACCTTAAATGCATCCGTCACTCCCACCGCAGACCTCACCGCTGTCATACTACCCTCGTACATATCCTGTACCACTCTTACATACTTCTCTGACACTCCCGACTTCCTCATACAATACCACAACTCCTCTCTAGGCACCCTGTCATATGCTTTCTCCAAATCCACAAAGACACAATGCAACTCCTTCTGACATTCGCTGTACTTCTCCATCAACATTCTCAAAGCAAACATTGCATCTGTAGTGCTCTTTCCTGGCATGAAACCATACTGCTGATCACTAATCATCATGTCCCTTCTTGACTGATCAATTTAATCCCTCTGTAGTTACTACAGCTCTGCACATCACCCTTATTCTTAAAAATCGGTACCAAAACACCTTTTCTCCATTCCTCAGGCATCCTCTCACTTTCCAAGATTTCATTAAACAATCTAGTTAAAAACTCCACTGCCATTTCACCTAAACACCTCCATGTTTCCACAGGTATGTCATCTGGACCAACAGCCTTTCCATTCTTCTTCCTCTTCATAGCTATCCTTACTTCCTCCTTGCTAATCCACTGCACTTCATGATTCACTATCCGCACATCATCCAACCTTCTCTCCCTCTCATTCTCTTCATTCATCAGCCCCTCAAAGTACTCTTTCCATCTGCTCAACACACTCTCCTCGCTTGTGAGTACATTTCCCTCATTATCCTTTATCACCTTTACCTGCTGCACATCTTTACTAGCTCAGTCCCTCTGTCTAGCCAATTGGTACAGGTCTTTTTCTCCCTCTTTAGTGTCCAACCTTTTATACAACTCGTTATATGCCTTATCCTTAGCCTTCGCCACCTCTCTCTTTGCCATGCACCTCATCTCCTTATACTCTTGTCTACTTTCTTCATCTCTCTCTCTCTGACAATCCCACTTCTTTTTCACCACTTCTTTTGTATTGACACATATACAGTGAATGTTGTAAACTGCCAATGGCAACATCCTCAAATTTTTTCCTTGGGAAAAAATTAATGTGGCCGTAAAATAAAAAAAAATATAGTAAAACACTAATTAAGTGGGGGGGGCTTCACCACCCACACACCCTGCCAACTCCAAGAATGCTCTATATTGAAGAAAAGGGCAATTCCTGCTATCAGCCAATTTAATTTTTTCCCGAGGAAAAAAATTCGAGGACGTGGCCATTTATGGTTTACAGCATTCACTGTATATGTGTCGATTATTATGTGTTTGAAGAAGAGATTCTTTGATCACATAATATAGACCATCTATATGTCATATCCGATAAATACAACTTAAACATACAAATAGAAAAGTTCAAAATAAAACAAATTATGATGGACGCATGTTACAAAACACATGAAAAATTATTAATGCTCACAAATGAAAGCGAAGAACCAATTCTTGTTTTGTATACATTTGTTTGTACTCTGATATACTTCAGTAGCATAACTTGTGCAAATATCCAATTCAGCCAGACTTCTACTTTGAAAGAACAAAAGACAAGCATGTGAATATGGGTATACTACCTTCTAAATGTAAAAATTTAATATTACAAAGCAGAGTATATGTGCTTTCATTTTTCTACTTCATAATGTCTATGTTGATAATGCAGACACTGTTAATTTTGTCAATATCTTTTGATAATGACATGATTTATTGGTTCAGTTCTAGAGAGGGTGATGTCTGTATAAGACCACAGAGTTGAGAAATCATTGCACAGAGACATTTTTTTGGCTTCATCCTTTATGTGATGCTTGTTACTCCATATCAATGGCTGACATTGGTCAATAGCAGTGAATGACAGTTCACTTGCCAGGGCAAAAACTCAAAAATTTAATTTAGTATGCTATTGGTAGTGCATATTAGACTGGCTCCATTATGCTTCAGTCAGCACTCTGGGTAGTACTGATTTCTAAAATAAATAGCTCTTATATAGCTTTTTCTGTGGCTCAATGTGTTAATGGAGTAAAATATGTCAAATATTAATAACAGCACAAACAATGTAGGGTTGGATTCCAGCTTTGGATATTTTGAAGTTAGTATTCACAGTTGAAAATTTGTGTCCTGGAAACTGAAGTACAATTGTAATTTTCAATGTTTGGGTTGTAGTAACATAAGTGTGTAATGGATGATTAATGACATAACATTGATATGTGTCTCCTGCAGTCTTCTGCCTATTGATTAAAGTAATAGCACATATTTTATATGCATGATGTAACAAATATGCCATAGACTAAAGTGTGATTAAGTAAAATCAGCAATAGAATGAATTGTGAAATATAGAAACCATTGTAGATTTGTCTGAACAAGTAATCATTGCATTAATTTTATTTACTTATGACAGCTGTAAATTTTAATTATATATGCTGTACACAATATGACCATATGTAAGAGCTTGTGTGATTCCTTTCCCAATACATCTCATAACATGTAGGCATAATGATCTGTAACAGAAATGCAAGTTATCACATGGCAAGCACTGTTAAAATAGTGAATGTTTCAGGGTAATGCTATAGTTGCTGGGTTCCAATGTAGATGTTTTGACATTAGCCTTTGCCACCTATTCAGATTTTTATCTGGACTATTTAGAATTCAGTGAGATTGTCCAGTAGTTTAGAAAAATCTATACAAACTCTAATATTCTGTTTAACAAAACAAATAGATTACCGATGTTTGTCAAAATGCAGACCCGGAGCTGCTTTTTTTTCAAGAAACGTATTGCTAACAAGATGCAATCAGGTCAGTGACTAGGAAAATAAGCTATCCTTCCTCTCTTGATGTGATGATTTACATCACAAAATGGTATGCATGTGGGCAGAGTGGCCAGGGAGGGCGAGAGATGGGAGGAGTTCGGTGTGTGGCCTCCATCCAGTTTTGTCTGCAGCAAAAGGTGGAAACCTGTTTGATTTTACATATAAATTAGTAATCCTTACTATCAACATTTCACTTTTAGAAGGGCACAACTTGGATAAATAAGCAGACTGATTAATGGTTTCCATTTAATTTTCTAAAATCTTGTATTTTTTAGCTTCTGCCTTTGTGTGATGCTTGGCATTGCACACAGTTGACTGTCAGCAGTGACTGTCAGTGACCAACAGTTAACTTTTCAAGGAAAAAACACAAATTTTTATTTGGCATGCACAAAGACTTAGACATCTGTAGTGCAAATAAGACTGGTACCAGTGCACTTCAGTCAGCACTCTGGACAGTACAGAGTACAGAATATACACCTGCTATGTAACTTTCTCTGTGGCTCAATGTGTCAATGCAGTAAGTTCTAAATATCAGCAGAAGTAATGCAAGGTTTAATGACAGATTGTTTTACTGAAGGGTGAGAATAAGGTATTGTCAGTGACTTTTTATTAGTAATAGAACATGAAGTACAACTATCAAGTTGCAAACAGACAGTTGAAACACAACTCTGTGTTGTTGTGTCTTTCGGCTTTTCCCGGTTAGGGGTCACCGCAGCGGAACTCCGATCCGCTAATGATTGGCAGTAGATTTTTGCGTGCCAAGTTGCCAGCTCTGACGCACAACCTTCAACGAAGGTACGCCCATTCACGCATGTCTCCACACAGAAGACGCTCAAGCTGAGAATTGAACAGGACAATGTCTTACTGTGAGGTGACAACGCTACCGCAGCACCACTGAATACTAAATAAGTTAACTACACTATGAGTGAAAATGTGCTAAACATAACAATGATCATAGTTAATTTAAAGCACACTTGCAAATGTATAATGTTACCAATATTTATTGGGATAAAGTATGATTCATTACAGGTGTCATCATTAAATGTGTAGGGCAGTAGGTCATGCAAGGTTTGCATGGCCCTATCCTCAACAAGATTTTCTTAGATCACTGAAATCAGTGCAAAGAAAATTGTTTTACAGCAATAAATAATTGCCTCTAAATATCAGTCAAACTATATAACTCAAAGTCCAACACATACAGGCTTGTCAGAATTAGATCTCCACTCATGTTGAAATTGTTACACCTCAGCTTACAACATGAAGATGTTAGCTCTCCTATAACATTAACAGTTATTAAGCAGGATATAGAAGCTCAGTCTTCCTCTCTGTGTCCTGGAACCTGAAGTACAATTGCAATTTTATTGCAGTATACTCGTAAAATAGAGAATTTGTTCAATAAATTAAAAAATACACAATGGCAGCGTAAACATATGGAGGCATGTATCTGCTTCCAAGTAGTGCCAAGGGGACTTAGAATTCTAAACATGCCAACATTCGGACCGCTCTATCCAGGGCTATTAGCCAAATGGCAACAACTTAATATTGAGACAAGCTATACTTATATGAAGATGCTTATAGAGCAGTATGTGGAGATTGAAAATAATATTAATAGTGAAATTATAGAACAACAGAAAATAATTAAATCTTTCCTTAATGATACAGAATGCAATGAATTCTATGATAATATATGTGCCTATGTATATAACCTTGAACACAAATTGCTATTTTCAAAAAAGAGAAAATTAGAACAAGACATTAAAGATTTTGAACTGGGACATGTCTTCTTGTGGCTGAGAGAAGTACAAAGAATAGAGAGAGCTGGAGAGTATGAACATGGTCAGCACATTCCCCAACAAAATTGTATGGCCAATAGAAACACCTAGGGCAATTCTCATTTAATTAACTGTGTAAATCCATCTGAACATCAGCAAGAAATTCCTCTACAATTATCGGAAGGAAATGGCAGTTGAACAACAAAGGCTTTAGTCAGTAGATATGAAGGGAAGTTAACAACTAATGCTAGTCTACTGAATAAGCACAGTACCACGAACACTCATCTAGTAGAGGAAGAAGTGCTGGCCTCTACATCTAATCAAGAGAATAATGAAGTGATGACATCCCATGATACTGAAAATTTGAATGCAGATGTCAGAAGGAAAACTACATCTTCAGATTCACATTCATCTTTTCTAGACCAAATTGGTCGTCCATTTCCACTTCCCATCAGGGAAATGAAAAAAATGCACCCCCATGAGATTCAGCAAGAAGCGGAAAATGACAGAGGAATTGAAGCACTCGCAGAACAAACAGCAGTAGTAAGTGACTGTGATCTTGTTATAAATTTATCTAAATATGTACTGAAGACTTATGAAAGGACATTACTTAACAAAGGACTGTCCTTTATACCATCTAAAACTGTTGACATTACTGATTTTATTATAGAGGAGAAAACCTTTGTTAGAAATACTGCTCTGAGAATGCTCTTTAAAAATGATACTATGAATGATGTAAGTATTTTTAAAAAGCCTAGTGCATTTATACCTCATTTGCATCCTATGTTGGAAGCTTTTGAACAATCAGTAGAAAGGGACCTAATTAACATGTGGAATAGTAAAAATGGCAAGAATCACAAGTTTTGTAACTTGAGTAATAGAGAATATGAGGCCTTAACTAATTTGAGTAAAAATGAAGAAATTGTAATAAGGCCAGCTGACAAGGGAGGAGCTATAGTCATTCTTGATAAACAGTATTATGATGATACTATGAGAACAATGTTATATGATAACGAAACATATAAATTGATTAATAAAATACAGCTTAATAAAATTATACATGATATGCATAGCAACCTATATGATTTACTTATGTCTAACATTATAAATGCTGATCTTTATAAATATTTTTTAGTAGAATTACCCACTATACCAATTATTAGAGGCCTTCCTAAAGTCCACAAGAATTTATTTGAACCCAAAATGACACCCATAGTCTCAGGTGGAGGATGGCTGACTGAGTCCCTCTCCATATATGTTGAAAATCAATTGAAGAATTTAGTATGGGAAACTAAAACCATAATTAAAGACACACATGAATTTTTAAATACTTTTAGTATAGAAGTAGGGAATGATAATGATGGACTGGATATATGGTTGGTAACCTTAGATGTTAAATCATTATTTACAGTGATTCCTAACAATGAAGGACTTGAACTTTTGAGAACATTTCTATGTCATAACCATGTTGATTCTAATACGATTATGAAATGTATGATGTTACTGGAGTTGATACTAGAAAACAATGTATTCATGTATAATGATGATTATTATTTACAGAAACAAGGAGTTGCAATGGACACACCTTGTGCTAACTCGTATGCTAACTTGGTTATGGCTCAATGGGAGATAAATTATTTTCTTAATTCTGAATTTATTAACAATATTATATACTATAAAAGATTTGTTGATGATGTGATTCTTCTTTGGAAAGGAAACAACACTGATCTAGAAACATTTATAGATTATATTAATCATACAACTAGCTTTTTGGCCTTTGAAGGTAATTGGTCAAAGTCAGAAATTGAATGTTTAGATGTTCTCATTACTAGAGAAAATGAAACGTTTACTACAGAATTGTATAGGAAGAACTGTAGGAAGAATAGTTTACTTCATCGTGCCAGCATGCATCCAGGGCATGTATTTCAGAATATCATAATAAATCAAGGAAGAAGAATATCACACTTAACAAGTGATGATAATATATGTGCTCAAACTATAGTTAAATTAAAGAATGAATTTATGGAGAGAGAATATTCTCATAAAGAAGCCGATGTTCTCCTAGATCCTCAGGTTATAGATAGAAATGGGAAAGGGAGACCATATTATAAGAAGAATATAGTCTTACAGGTTAATGTAAAGAGGAATAATAGCTGACCATATAATAAGGTCAGATTGAGTATTCCCTTTTCTAATAATAATAATGATATAAAAGAAATTATAGATAAAAATTGGGCTATATTGACAGCCAATGATGAAATAAGAGAGTTAGTGGGGTTGAGACCCAGTTTAAGTTATCGTAATAATAAATCGCTTAAAAGGCTACTATGCTATGATAATAAGAATAACTATAAAACTAAAGTTTTCTCTAATAGACAGGGAACTTTTCCATGTCGAGGATGTAATCAGTGCTCATACATGATGGCAACTGGAAATTTTATATATCCAGACACCAAGAGGACATATTATTTTAAGCATTATGCTGACTGTAGAACTAGAGACATAGTATACCTAGCAAGTTGTCAGAAATGTTATTGCTTCTACACAGGTAAAACTAATAGAACGTTGAGAGAGAGGGTAAGAGAACATATTTATGCAATAAACCGTGAAGATGAAACCAATGCACTAGCTGAACATGTTCTAAATAATGGGATGGATTATAAATTTAAATTTATGGTCATAGAAATCATTTCAAAAAGTAGTAGATTAGGCAATATCAAAAACTATACTGAACAGGAAGAAAATAGGTGGATCATTCATATGCAATCAGATAAAGGGAAAGGTTTAAATGATAGGACAACAATAAAGCCATTTCTAAGCAATAGGCCATTGAAACATAAACCATGATATTATACTTTTATATATATTTTATAGTATTTTAATGTTTAGTAATATGGTTTTATTTAATATTATGCATATATATTTATATATTTTCTACAATATAATATGAAATCATTGATTTACTATTATATGATTTTTACTTTATATATATATATATATTTTTTTTTTTGACACTATAACTTTAGTTAATATATTTGATTTTGACATTTATATAGGTATTTAATATATGTTAAAATGAATAATGATTGTACTCAATATATAAACATATGTATTATAAACTGGCATCATTTAATAATTAATGCATATTTTGTTACATCATGAATTCATTTATGAACGTCTTTATTTATATTAGTTTTCATCTTTATTTATTTATTTATAGTGTGTAATTATTTGATTCACATATTGTTTTTAATACATTATACTTATGAATGTTTAATGCTTTTAAAATGAGATGATTTACATAAGCTTTTCCTAGTACTGACATTTACTTATTGTCAGTATTTCTTTAAGGCGGATTTTTGGTGCCAATTTTGGATATTTAAATGTTGGTACTTTGAGGGATAACCATTTGTCTGATGAAGGGTTTGGTGTAACCCGAAAGCGCTTACAAGAAGCTTTTGTTCTATTCTTATGGTGAGATAAAGTGTTTAAAGGTATTGTATTGTCATGGTGGTGTTTGGCTACATTGCTACTAAGCTTGGTATTGAAGGTGATACTAAATAATTTTAATTGCCGTGCTGGTGTTTTGACATGCAGTTGTAAAGCATCGCATTTGCTGTGGTGGTGTCTGGAAGTTTTGTTACGGGACAATTGCAATTTTCAATGCTTGGGTTGTAACAACAGAAGTCTGTATAACAAGTGATAACTATCAGTCACAGTTATAAAATAGTTGTTGCACCAACCAATTACATTCTAATTTATATAAATGTCTCTTTTAACAACACTGACTACTGCCAGCATTGTAGAAAATATCATATCATATCTGTCTGCAGTCCAACATACCAGACAACATGCCCAGAGGTGAGAATATATAATTTCAAATGTAAATCAGATTTTATTAGTAAAAAGCATGTGATGAATTCACAGTGGAACATGTGTAAATACACGGAGCATCACATGTGGTAAAGTCTCACTGCCACATTTCACATCTGCACTGTACTTTGAAGTAGTCATATCTAAATTCTCTGCCAGACCACTTGTATGTTTTCTATTGCACAAAAAAGTCTGTCATTGAGCACAGTTATAGGTTAGTATATTTGGGTATTGCTGGGCTCCAATTCCCTGCCATATTTCCAGATATTTTCAAGAAGTATGGCAAGTGGTGGTGTGGGTGGTGCTCCATTTAGAGTCCAAATGTGGTGCCAGGAGGAGTTCAGGATCTTCGTTGCAATCCTTGTGAAACAATACAGTCACAGGCTTTTGAAGAAGGAATATACCAGGTCTCAGTGCAAGGCTAAGTCTTGGAATAGCTTGGCCAAGGCTACCAGTGCATCTGGAATTCCATGAACTAGCAAATAATGTTGTCTCCATTATAGTAACATGATAAGGTGCAAGTAGGACCCCCTGAGCTAATAGGATTCAGAATTTAGAGTTGTGTAATACAATACAATACTGTGGATTACCAAGACATGCAGTATTTCATTTACCATGGGTTACCAAGACATGCAGTATTTCATTTACCGTGGGTTACCAAGACATGCAGTATTTCATTTACCGTGGGTTACCAAGACATGCAGTATTTCATTTACCGTGGGTTACCAAGACATGCAGTATTTCATTTACCGTGGGTTACCAAGACATGCAGTATTTCATTTACCATGGGTTACCAAGACATGCAGTATTTCATTCACCGTGGGTTACCAAGACATGCAGTATTTCATTTACCGTGGGTTACCAAGACATGCAGTATTTCATTTACCGTGGGTTACCAAGACATGCAGTATTTCATTTACCGTGGGTTACCAAGACATGCAGTATTTCATTTACCGTGGGTTACCAAGACATGCAGTATTTCATTTACCGTGGGTTACCAAGACATGCAGTATTTCATTTACCGTGGGTTACCAAGACATGCAGTATTTCATTTACCGTGGGTTACCAAGACATGCAGTATTTCATTTACCGTGGGTTACCAAGACATGCAGTATTTCATTTACCGTGGGTTACCAAGGCATGCAGTATTTCATTTACCGTGGGTTACCAAGACATGCAGTATTTCATTTACCGTGGGTTACCAAGACATGCAGTATTTCATTTACCATGGGTTACCAAGACATGCAGTATTTCATTTACTGTGGGTTACCAAGACATGCAGTATTTCATTTACCGTGGGTTACCAAGACATGCAGTATTTCATTTACCGTGGGTTACCAAGACATGCAGTATTTCATTTACCGTGGGTTACCAAGACATGCAGTATTTCATTTACCGTGGGTTACCAAGACATGCAGTATTTCATTTACCGTGGGTTACCAAGACATGCAGTATTTCATTATGCTTTTTCCTATTTTCTGTTCTGTACAACTTCTGAAGGAGGGGCATCAGGAATGCACAGAGAGCACAGGGTAAGTATGGTTCAGGTATGAGGCTACAAAAAAATCATAATACATCAGAAATGTGTTTCAGTTTACCAATTGTTAGGGTATCAGTCATGTTTATGTGGTTAACAGCCATAGCAACCCTGCTCATACCTTTCCAGCAATAAGTGCAAGACATCTGGTCAGAGCAGGGATTTATGGGGTGCCAATTATGCAATACTCGATACAATTCACATATATTGCCCCTATACACATAGAAGGCGGTAGGGTGAAATCTTTAGAATTACCATGTGTTTTCTGAAGTATATGAAGTCTAACACATAGATGTACATTAATATGTAGTGACGGTAGTACTGTGTGGTGTGATAGAAACAAATACAACAGTGAAACTACAACATCCCTTAAACTTGAGGACAGTCAGCAAATATGAAGACAATCTAAGTGTGCCCCTGTATTGTCCATATAATGAATGTTTTACTGGAATGAACACGACATGTGTAAATGATGACACAGAAAACATTAACATGACACACATCTGTTGTGAAATGGTTCATAATCAGGAGTGTATGTATGTCTGTACTACTTGTTTGTGTAAAGTGTTGCATGAAACATTATAGACCACTTTTAATTCCTGTTATAACTTCAAAAGCTCAAGAAAAAATTACACATAAGCTAATACTTTTTCATCAGTCGTGCAAATGAGGTTGCCAGCAGTGTGCTTAAGGAAGCAGTTTTGACAAAAAATACTTAATGCCAATAGATTTATTACTTGCTTATGTTTTGATAGATTTTTATACTCAAGATATGATGAGTTCACTGTAATGCTGTCTAAAAACACATCATGTAAATAACGCATGGACTCCAGTAAAATACTTGCAAATAATATACAGTGGTGTGAGACCTTTGCACACATAATTGCTGAATGGTATTAAATAGTGTCCTGTTATATGTTTCACATGTATGCTTTGCATTTACATTGTACATTGTACTCACATTACAAAATATTCACAATGACATGCCAACTAATTGAGATTTCACACAATGATCCTAAGCTGAACAGTTTGGAATTCTTCTTTGTCACTCCATTGTTTGACAACTCTGATTATCATCCATCATTGACATGGTCAATACAACGTAATGTGAAACAGCTACATATCCTTCACAGTACCACAATATCCATGAATAAAATGTTGTATAACTTATCGGAGCACCATAATTAACTTGTAATCAACACATTGCTGCCTTTTCACCCAATCATATGATGCATACTTTCAACTCAGTGATGAGGTTATCCTTTCAAATTTATTCTATCTCACACTTTTAGTCAGACTTTTCTTGTGGTGCTCGCAGTTGCTTCAATGTACTTAGTTTGTGTACTTAGGTAGGTGTTCACTTCAATCAATGACTAACTAGTATGTGTGTGTGTGTGTGTGTGTGTGTATGTGTGTGTGTGTGTGTGTGTGTGTGTGTGTGTGTGTGTGTGTGTGTGTGTGTGTATGTGTGACTATCTCATTCTAGGTAGGACTGGCTTCACCCACTGATCTTATGTGGGCACTTCCACTCAGGAGAAACATTTACATCATTAGAGGACTCCTCCATCAATTTCTTCTCCTTTTAGCCCAAAAATCTGCTGTGCAATATAATGTTGATTTCATCCTTTCAAATGTGCTATATCTCACACTAGCTGTCAGACTTCTCCTGTGGTGCTTGTGATTGATGCAATATACTGTAGATTGTGTAGTTAGGTAGGTAGATGTTTCAATCCAGCAGTTACTTCCTAGCACACTTGTATCAGAATATGTATGATTCTAGATCTAGGTAGGAATGGCTTAACCCACAGGTATGAATTGTAGATTTGTATCAGAACAGGGCTCTCCCTCCTCTTTTAGCACATATGGGTACTTTGCAAAACAATAATGATATGATCCTTTCAAATGTGCTCTATCTCAGAGCCGTAGTCTGATTTTTCCCATGATGCTGTTGGTTTATGCAACATACTTTAGCTTGTGTACTTAGATAGATATATGTTCAATTCCAGCAATGATTTACTTGCATTTCTTCATGTGGTTTCACCCACAGATCTGCTGCATAGATTTACACTGGAGAAGGGCTCTCCCACCACGTTCAGTCCCTTTTAGCCCAAACATCTGCTTTGCTAAACACTGATGTGGCCATCTGTTGAAATGTGCTTTATTTTATCCTTATAAGACTTCTCATGTGGTGCCAGAAATGTATACGATGCTCTTTAGCTTGTGGATTTTGGAGGACAGATGTTTGAATCTGGCATTCTCTAAGTATTGTGTGTGTTACTACAGTCTCAGGGATGACTGTATTATCAAACATGTGTAGTGCCTATACCTACACTCAGGCAAGATATTGACACAGGGAGAGAACTCACAATACTTTCACTCACTTTTAAGCCACACATATACGTTGCAACACAACGATGATGTCACGCCTTCAAATATGTTCTGTCTTATGGAGGTTCATAGGTGTATACTAGGCTAACAACAATGAGGGTCTTTATAAGCCTAGCCATGCAACCCAAATATGACCCACAGATATGATTTATATAAGTGATGATTTACTAACTGCCTCTGTCTATTAGAGATATAGGCAACAGACAAGGGGTAAATTTACGACTGCCCATCCATTGGTCCAAGTTACTCGTAAATAGGGATAGGGAGGAACTCTGCTTCAAATGGATGGGGAGCCTGTTCCAGAGAATGGAAATTCTCTGTGATACATATCTCTCTTTCCAACATGTCCTATTTATGTTGAAAATAAAATGTATGTATTTTTATCTAGTAGTTCTGATGCTGTTTGTTTTGCAGATGTGCAAAAGCTTCATCAAACCAGGGTCCAGTGATGCCCTGTGTGTCAGGCAAAGATTATCTCTCAGAAGTCTGTATAATACTGAGTATAGAGACAGGGCTTTGAGGCAATCAGTGGAGGACATTGTGTTTACTCCCGGTATTCTTTTGGTAAGGAACCTTTGTGGATGTTCCAGTGACATGTGTCTGGTCAGGTACATTCTGAAGGGGGCATTATACTCTATAATGAGTCTGATGAGGGCCAAGTACAGTGGTATGATGACCTCTTTGGACCTAGAATCCATGTCCTTGCTTATAAGTTGAGCAGCATAAAAGGATTTTCTTACTACCTTGGACACATGTTGGTCAAAGGCTAGGTTAATATCTACATGAGTTGCCAGATCCTTGATTAATGATTAATCTTTTAGGGCTGTTTTGTTGATAAAGTAATTACCTGGGGTGGCTGACTTCCCAAAAGGTACCCTAATGCATTTCTTGGTATTGAATTTTAAGCTATGGCTTTGGCACCAAGCATTTGTCTGTGTTAGACATTCCTGAAGGGTGTTCTCATCTTGGTGAGATTCAATGACTGTTCCCAGTTTGCAATCTTCTGTGAACTTGATTAGCCAGAGGCCTTTGTCATTGACTTTGACATCTGAGAAGTAGATGGCAAAGATGACTGGTGCTAGCAGACAGCCTTGGGGACTCCACTGGTAACTGGCCTCTTTGTGGAGGTGGAGTCACTTATTTTGACCTCCTGGATTCTATCAATAAGCTAACTAGCTATCCAGCATGTTATAAATGGGCTAATACATAATTCTGTAAGTTTGTTGACAATGCCTGAGTGGGGTAGTGTATCAAATACTTTAGCCAGATATAGGTAGGTAGCATGCACAGTTTTCCCTTCATCCATTGCCATAGTGACCTTTTCAAAGAAGTCTGCCAGATTCAGTAAGCTTGACCTTCTTTTGACAAAGCTAAACTGGGATGGATCCAATGTCTGGAAGTCACCCATGTCCTTGATGATAATTTCCATGATAATTCTTTCCATGTCTTTGCAGATAAGACTAGTCAGACTAATGGGTCTGTAGTTTCCAGGATCTGTTGAAGGTCCTCAACTATGAAAGGGGATGACTGTAGCAGTCCTCCATTCATGTGGCACAAAGCCTGTTTTAACACTGTAGACAAATAATGACTCTAGCATTCCTGATAAGTCACATTTTAGACTGCTCAGGAGGCATCCTGGGATGCTATCAGGGTCCACTGAAGCAGTGTTTTTGGCTTTAGTGAGTGCAGCCAGTACATGCTCCCTAGCTATAGTCAAAGGGGTTATGTTTGAGGGTAGTTTTGGGCAGATGGTTGTGGGTGGGGGGGTAAAGTTGCAACTGAATTTTCACTCTAGCTGGTATGCTAGATTGCCAGACTAGATGAATGTGGCACCATTAACCACCCATTCAGCACTTTGCTTTATGCTGCTCTTGAGTTTTCTAACATGGCTGAAAAAGGCCTTATGGTTATCTTTCACCTGGGAGGCTGTCATAACCTCAAGGTTGGTTTTGGTATTGCTTGATCTAATTAGCATTCTTAGCTGCTGATTTACTTTGATAAGAGAGTTTTTATCTTTATGGGAATTATCCTTCCTGATTTTTGTCATATATTTTTTTCTTTTGTTGTATATTCTGTTTAATTTGGGCTGTCATCAGGGTGTTTTGTTTCTGGGACTAGTCCTGGTCTTACTTTTGATAGGTACAGCAACCTCTAAGCAGTCACTGACATGGTTGTACAGAGGAGCATTGAATTATGACAAACCATCTCTTAAATAAAGGGTAATTTGCCTTGGAATGGTTCTTAACTATTACTAGTTTTAATGGAATTATGGAGTTGATTTTGATTTCAAAACAGATAGCTTTATGGTTGGACCTTACTAGAGAGGAAGACACATTCGAGGGTGCAGTGTTCTCCCATATTTGTGAGCACAAGGTCCGGTATGTTGGAGTCTCTAGTGGGCATATTCATTGTTTGGTTAAGGGTGGTTTTATTTACGAAATCCAGGAATTTCTGTGCCTCCAGATTTGAGGCCATGTAGGATTCCCAGTCAGTAGAGGTGTAATTAAAGTCTCTCATGAGTAGTGTGTTTGGTTAGATGGTAGGTGTCTCCAGTAGGTCCAAATATGTACTGTGAGCTTCTTGTGACACGTAGGGTGACCTATACCTGATAAGATATGGTACAGGATTTTGTCAATGGTGATCTGCATATGCAGATACTCCAGCATATCATCCTGTTTGACCACCCTATAGGGAAGCTTGTTTCTGATGTATATTGAGGCACTTCTACCTTTAGCCCTTGTTTATACAGTTACTGGTCTAAAGTGTGGAAGGCAATTAGACCTTACACTGCTGTGGGTCCTGTCTGCTGCATTAAACCATGTTTCAGTAATTGCACAGATGTCTATATTCTTAAGTGTGAGGATTGTTTGGAGTGAGTGTAGTTTTTTATTTAGGCTATGTTGGTATGTTTGTCAGTTTGGCATTGCCTAATAAAGCACTATGGGGGGGGGGCAGATAAAATTCTAGCCAGTATTCAAAAGCCTAGAGAAGAAAGGTGCAGACCATCCTTGGGAAAGCAAAATGGTCTGTTAACTATATCTTCCCAAGCTGACAAAAACTGGATAATGACACCTGAAAGGGAGACAGTTGTTGAACTCAATCATTTTCTGCTCATATTGTGGTATCATCCTCAGTGACGGTAATATGCTGCTCAGTACTCGGCACATAATGGCCTGAGATACATAATTTAAAATCTCCATAATGTTTCTCTTCATATAGTCCAGGAGGTACATTTCTGGTCATTTACTCCTACATGGACTGTTATACCATTATACTGGTACCTGTGGCTTAATGACTTGAGTGCATATGTAATTTGACAGCTTCTGGCTCCAGATAAGAAACTAACACTTATCTTCTCCTTGTGCAGCCTGGTTAGAGAGACATCAGTATATCTCACAATGGTGTCCCCTATGACGAGAGTCCTGGGAAGTGTGTTTGCTTACCTTAGGACCTTAGTGTTTAGGGCTCCTCTGAGAGTAACAGCATGTGTGGTGTTAGGCGTTGTTTTTTCTGAGTGCCTCTGGAGTTTGCTGAGGCATAGCTTTGACAACAGATGGTACAGGTATTTTTTATTGTTTTGGAAGATTTGCTTTCAAGTGCCTCAGCATACATTTTGAATGCACGTGTTGTGTGCTAAGTGAGGTGGGTGCACTGTGTATTGTTTTGACAGCCTGATGTACATTCATATGTGAGAGTTTAGCCTCCATTGTCATTGTGTAAGTACACTTCTCACATACTGTGTCTGCTTCTTTAAGGATTAAGTGGCTATCGGTAAACATGAGACAATTGCTGCATTGTCTCAAGATGCCCATATTCACCAAGCTGGCTATGGACAGGTTAGGAAATTGCATAGCCATACTATCTGGTCCATTGACTGGTGAGCAACAAGGGGTTGGTGTATTGGGGTTAGAGGGCTATTAAGGGTGCTTTGTTGCTGCAGACTAATAAGGATGCTTTAGTAGGGCAGATTATGCTAAACAGTACTAAGTTCTGTTCTATTATGTTTACACAATATGGAATTCTACTAAATCTGTAGGTATTGCCACTCAGTGTCTAGCTGCTCTAAGC
Organism: Protopterus annectens; assembly: GCF_019279795.1. Classification (NCBI taxonomy): domain Eukaryota; kingdom Metazoa; phylum Chordata; order Ceratodontiformes; family Protopteridae; genus Protopterus; species Protopterus annectens. The sequence continues at coordinate 377,756,067 of NC_056728.1, forward strand.
TTGTTGCCGCCCAAGGTATTTACTCTATATCGCTTCTTTAGCGCAAGGTATTTGCTCTGTATTGCTTCTTTACAGGGTACAGTTTTATTGACCATCCTACATGGAAAATTTGATTACTGGGTGTTTACTACTGTACAGGACACTGCTAACCCATGTAAATGTGCACAGTTTATAGCAGCACATAAATACCCTCCAGAAAATTAACTAATGAGCCTTATAGCTAATAAACAGCTACCCTGTGAATCTTTTTGTGTACTTTATTTATTTACATTTGTTTACTGGGAAATTCCGACTGGACACAGGTCCTTTTTCAGCAGATGCCCAGGGAAAAAAGCACCACAGATTGTACATGAGCGATTGTAGTTCAGAATAGAGATAATGGCATTCAGTAAGCATAACGGTTGTTTTTTTTTACAGTAATAGACAATAATTGTAAACAATAAAGCAACTATGGTCAATTCAGATAGACAAGGCAAACACCTCCTGCCACAAGATGAATAAATCCTGTCCTCCTAAAGTAAAAACATAGTTGAAAAAACCCACAAGTGCAATGCTACCACAAACAAATTAAACAGCTACATGTAAATCCCTTGCTGAAGGTGATTTCAAGACAGTGTTACAGCAGTAACAGTGAGAGCAACAGCATTTTTTTGTTTTACAAAAATACAGTCACATGCACACATAAAAGCAGAAAACAGTAGTGATCACTCAAAATAACTTAAACAAGTACCATTCAGCAATCAAAGTTACTTAACTTTGTCTGGATTGCACTGGAAAATAATAAAACACATATGGAATGCAGGCTAGGACTCCAAGCTTTGCTGAGCTCTAGGAAAATGAGCAGAAGACAATGTGTAGTAAAGGAGATTTACTCAAGAGCAATACTAGTTTGCTGGGTGGGCACTCAGTATCATGGGTCCATGGGAAACAATGGATGGGAAGAGTACATAAATAGCTTATACAACAGACAATAGCAATGAAAGAGGGGAGGAAGGGACTTTGGAAATCAAATTATCATAAGGGGTAGAGGACAGAGACACAGCCATATTAAACCACCACAATAAAGGGGTGAGAGGGTTGGGAACATTTTTCAAACAGACTACCTAGAAATATACAAGCAGACTAGCTACAGAGGCATCCAATCAAATAAAGCCAACACTGTATCTATGACTTTCTGTAAGAAATTTTAGCTTAAAGTGTTAGTAGGGGATGGGTCAGACACAGAATGCAACTTTAAGTGGGTAAATAATAAGCAGAATATAAAAACATGACACACAAAATGGAGCAGAGACAATTCTGTCACCACGGACCTTCTACTACAGTTTAAGGCATCAGACTATGCAGAAATTTGCCAGTAACACTGTTTATGGAAAAAATGCAGCAATAAATGACTAAGGGTCAAATCTGGCAGTGGTAGGCAGTCCTGCTACAACTGTGAATTAAACTATAAGACTTTGACCTAGTAGGGTTTATAATACAAACATTTAGCTTTTACAAGTCATTCCACTTATGTAAATAAAAGTACAGAATAATGTAGAAAAACAACTTTCCACAATTGCAAATTAAAATACAAGACTAATGTTCCAGAACAAACTAAAAAATGCAAACAGATAACTTTTCTTGTTAAAATGTAGAAGAAAGCAGAATAGTACAAATAAGTATTACCAAACAGGTCACTATAAACGCAACTTAAATATTTAAGTAGAACTGAGATAATTCTCTTTCCATTTTTTTTATAAAAAGCTAGTTATACGCAGTTCTTTACCTCTCCAAGTCTTGGATAAAAGACACTGAGTGGGGTAACTCTCTGTTGAAAATAGATTAGCTAGAGAGGCATCCAATCAAATAAAGCCAGTATTGGAGCTCTTTAAGAAAGTTTACCTTAATGTGTTAGTGGGGGAAGGGGTAGACACAAAATGCAACTTTAAACAGGTAAATGATATGCAGAATATAAAACCACTGGAACTTGAACTAGATCAGAGATAATTATTTCACTATTGGACTTCTACTACAGTTTAAGACAACAGACTATGCAGAAATTTGCCAGTAATGCTGTTTGTGGAAATATTCAGTAATACATTACTAAGGCTCAAATATGGCAGTAGTACAGTCCTGCCACAATGGCCCATCAGGGTTTAAATATAAACAGATAGCTTTTACAAGTAATTCTACTTGTAGAAATAGAACTCCAGATTAATGCAGAAACACAGTCTTCCCACTACTGAAATCTGCAAATTAAAATACAAGACTAAGGTCCCAGGACAAACTTAAAGAATGAAAACAGATAACTTTTTTTGGCTAAAACATGGACAAAAAGCAGAAAAGTACAAATTGGTATCAACACGCAGGTCACTATAAGCACAACTTAAATAGTCAAGCTGAATTTAAATAATTTTCTTTCCTTATTGATGAAAAGCTAGTTACTCACAATTCCACACTTCTCCAAGTCTTGGATAAGATTTTTCCTGAGGCATGTGTGGTTAATACATCATTCTCTAGATTGTGGAGTTACATAGACACCTGCTCAAATCCAGCAAAGATCAACGTACTATGTATGTATGTATGTATGTAGTGCCAAGAAACATTGTCTTACCCAGCATTCCCAGAAGCTCTTTCCATCCATTTTAGGTCTAACATAGACCTTTTGGCATATTGATAATCTCATCACATTCAAATAGGTGTTATGTGATATTTATGGCAAGACTTCACCTATGGTGCATGCAGTTAATTTTGACTTCTACAGCTTGTAAAGTTAGGCAGTTGTACAAATCTGGCAAAGTCTATGTGCAAAACTGTATTGACAGACAAGTGTAGCTCACTCAACAAATCATAATATGGCTAAACCTCAGTTGTGAGAACATACAACTATGTCCTTTTGATACCTCAAAAGATTTTTTGGGATACATGACCATTCAAAATGTTGCTTATTATAGACCTTGAAGTGTGTCTTGTTGGACACCTGTAGATTAAAGTCTTTTGTTGTAGAAGAAGGTAATGCACAGTTCTCTAGAATGTAGAGCTTGTGAGTCATGGGGTTGAATCTGATAATCTCAGTCTGCTAGATAATAGTGACAGACAGAAGTGTCTTAAACTAACAGTGCTGACATGGCATACTAACAGGACCACCTTTTTTGTGGCCATTTTAGGGGAGCCACCATTTAGACCCATTGTTGCAGCTCAGGGGTACCACCCCAGCCGTATATATTGACCAACTTATTAAACATATTTTTCACCACCACATCCATATATTAAAGGATTCTGGATTTCTTGGGTAGGTTGAAACCATATTTGTGACATAATGATTTGGGGTTTCTAATACCTGGTGTTATAGACCTCTTTACCTGTATACCTAAAGAAGAAGGCACTATGTTTTTCCATGAAGGTCTTCTAACATGCAACTTCCTAAAAGGTTATGAAATTAATTTGATTATGGATCTTATTTTTATAGTGCTGGATAATAATTTTTTTTTTAAGTTGAAACCTTCAAGCAAATTAAGGGTGTGGCAATGGACACAGTTAGTGCCTATATTTATACAAACATGGTTTTCTATAGTTGAGACCTGGCAAATATTCTCAGTTCAGGAGAATTTAAATATGGGACGTTATATGTAAGATGCCTACATGACATCTTTATTTTATGGGATGGTTCAGTCCTATATGTTCAAACATTTTATAGGTTGCTTGCACAGTACAACTAATTTCTTAAAATTCACTTATAATTTTAATAAAAGCCATGCAAATTTTTGACACACATAATACACATTTTTATGTTGGCTTAAATTCTAGTATCTACCATAAGCCTACATTCAATAATGCTTACTTCCACTTTTTTTAAATAAAAAAATAGTTTAGCTTGAAGGCAATGTATTAGATTAGCTAAGGCATCAACTAGGAAGTCTTGGTGTTTGAAAGGAGTAAGTTAGTGGATACGTTCGTTGATGGGGTTACCCAAAAAAATCTTGTAAGTAATATTAGTACTGAATCAATGGATGGGGTATCAAGTATAAGTTGGTGTTAAGTGCAGCCTTGATTAGGGCATTGATTGACCTAATTATAATAAAATTGCTGACAAAAACAAACTTGTATATGATTTTATTGCACAATATAATTACAGTTCAGAGCACATAAAAAATCATTAAAACAATTGGAATATATTTAAAGCCAACACCTCGATCTATAATATATTAGGGGGTAATCCCAATTTTGTTTATAAGACAGCCCCTAATGTTAAATGGCTATTACATCAAACAAAAAATACTAAAAATGGAGCCAAACTGGGTATCACCAAGTGTGGATGGTGTAAACAGTGATCTTACATTTTAGAGGGCGAAAGTTTAAGTTTGGACAACAACTTTGGTTCAGCTCTGAAACTACTAGTTGGCAACTGTTCTACCAAAGGGTAGTCTATTTTGCCAAATTCTGTATAGGCAAAACAGATTGACCCCGCAGTAAAAGGATATCCGAGCACAGCTATGACATTTTAAAGGATAAAAGTAATGCATTAGCCAAGCACTGTGAAGTTTGTTCATGTTTCAAAAATTCTTATTTCTTGTAAAATAAAGAATTTGTCTGAATCTAAGATGGGATGAGTGGGAGCCAAATTAGAATATAAAGAACTAATATGGCAGGATAAGCTTGATGCCACCACCCTAAAGGTATAAATGACAACATTTCTATTTTTATGGAAGTTTTTTATATGAGTATAAATAGGATCCATGTATGTATGTATGTATGTATGTATGTATGTATGTATGTATGTATGTATTTAAGCATTTGCTAATTTATTTAAATGTATTATATTTACTTTCATCAGAGGTTGATTTGTTTTAATATTACCTAAGTATCAGCTTGTTATAGTCTGAGTACTGTTTTCCATATGATCAGAATTAATATCTTTTGTCATGGAAGACTTTTTAGGTAGTATTATTTTTAATGAATATAGTTAATGGGAAGATGTCCTTTTAAATTTTTGTCAGTGACCTTAAGAAAGCTATATAAGCTCAGGTCACACCTGTATTTCTGGTTCTGATGAAGTCCTTCATGATACATTTATAGAACAAAAGTGTTAAACCTCTGATTTTTTGTTTGATAAATTTTCCTACATTTTTTTGGCTAACTGATGCTGAGTAGTCTACTTGGGACTGCATCAAAAAGGGAGTTGTTTTCACTTGGTTCCATTTTTAGGGGAGCCATAACCATTCCAACACACTAAGGACATAATGCCTTCAGATGTGTTCTTCATGACATATCAGATATGAGTATTTCTGTAGCATCAGTGGTTGATACACAGTTCTATAATGTATGACCTCAGGCAGGTGTTTGAGTCTATCAAGGTAAAACTACTGACTATGTCAGAGAATGCTTACAGGCATAATTTTATTCCCTAAAAGAAATGCTATTTAGTATATGATTTTAATGGAAACATTTATGCATGGCTTTTATAATTGTGATCACAATATAGTGATTAAATGCAAGAATGGCTTATTTATCAGTTCTTAATGTGTTTAATGTTGCAAAGTGGTTGCAAAGGAGGATTTGACCTCTGTTGTTAGACTGTCTTTTGATTTTGTGGTGGGCAGGTGATGTTAATGAATGTATTCCTGTTCTTCCTTATGAACATGCCCAGTACAATGATGAAGTAGATGTACGCTGTTTAGTACAATGAGGCTTAATTAATCATTGTTATGAGATAGTTCTTGTCATTTGCTGTTATTTGTCAAAACTAAAAGAATTAACCTCTGGAAAGCTGGCTTTGGCAGTGACCACACAATGGAGCTAGTGATCTACCCACAGAGGATAACAATTGTTATAGGCCACTGTACAGCTGTTGTATGTGAAATGTAAGTTTTCAACAGCTCACTTAATAACAGATGTTAATGTTTCACTTGTTTGTGATTTATGCTAGTATACTGTCATATAGGTATTATTACTGTGTTCAGCAAGACTCACTTCAGGGCAAAAACTGATGTATGACCTGATGCTAAACTGCATTCAGACTGTAGTTTGACAGACTTCTGTATTTCAGCATATACTGTGTGGCAGTTGCACCCAGGAAGGACACACATAATATTTATTTATTTATTTTTTATTTATTTTATTTATTTATTTTATTTTACATTTGTTGATTGGATACATGTCCATTTTCAGCAGAGGCCAGGAGAAAAGCTCCACTATATACTAGAAGGTAACATAAAAATACAAAATTATAAACATGATAAAAAAATTAGTCTAATGAAGTAAAGCAGTGATACTAAAGCAAATGACAACAGCTATAATTAGCAAACTTAAATGAAACTATAATTAGCAAACTTAATAAAGCTATAGTTATAACATAGAGATGATTTATAATTGCAAATTCTTCGCTGTAGTAGGAATAATACAGCCATAAAAGAAAGAAAAAGTGGTAAACATAAGAGTGTTTAGGTATTTTGCAAGTAAAACAATTGTTATAATGGTTTTGTGCCAGGGCAATATATTAAGAGGCAGATTAGCATAGCTGGGAGCAGCCTGTAAATATGAGGGATAACAGGTTGCAGAGGTAAAGAGTATCCAAGTGGATAGTAGATGGTTGCAGAAGAGTGGAAGCATTAGTGATAGGACGAGCATAGAAGTAAATAGAGAGAAATGAGAAGAGGCTGGATGCTCAGGGTTCAGTCAGGGTTTGAGCAGGGGCAAAGCCAGTGAGACCTAAAATAGTTCCTCAGTTGTTTCCTGAAAAGTTGGGAAGAGCCTAGAGAGGTCAGTTCTATGGGAAGTTTGTTCCAGTATGAGCCAATGGCGAGATTCCTGTAAGACAATAAGGTTATTTAGTGTGGGTGTATTAGAAGGGTAGTTGAGGATTTTTTGATGTAGGAGAATAAGATTTGAGGTTAACACAATGATGGGTGTGAATGGGGAGCCTGTGGCAAACCTGGCAATGCTATGATAGGCTGTGAGTGTGGAGATGAGATGAGATTGGGCTAGAGACACCCTTGTAGATGCTGTTAGAAAGGGCTTAAGTCTATAGCACCAATCTCTTTTATTAACAGCTTGATGGTAAGGTCAATGTGGGTGGTAATCAAAGTTTAGTTGATTATCTATTGTGACGCCTAGTAGTTTAGTGGAACAGTCAGGTGTAATGATGGTGCCATTGTCAGACATAATTGAAAAGGAGATTTAAGGGTAGGAGAGAAAAGTAATAGTTTTGTTTTAGGATTGAGGAGGAGACAGATATCTTGGAACCATTTTTCTACTGCTGTAAAAACTTGTTGGGTAGAAGAGTGAAGTTGAATACATGTGGAGGTGGGAAGAGCAGGTTATTAATAAATATGGAGAAGAGAAGGGGTCCTAAGATGGATCCTTGAGGGACACCGATAGTGACTGGAAGTAGAGAGGAAAGATGGCTGTCCCAGAGGACTGCTTGTTGTCTATCTTTCAAGTAGGAGTCAAACCAGTGCAATGCCAAAGGTTCGAGAGAGAGACATTTCAAAGTGTCTAGCAGGAGGTGATGGTTCACCATATCAAAGGCTTTAGAGGGAGAGAAAGAGCAGTGGAGTGCTATGGAAGGTCTAAAACAAAAGATGATGTAGAAATTGTTGGTGAATACACCATAAGTTTAGATAAAGTTGGAAAGTTCATTAGTGTTTCCTCCTTTATGCAGAGGAATGATATGGGAGATTTTCCATAGGGAAGGAATAGTGGCTTCAGTTATTGTTCTATTAATTAAGATGGAGACTGGGTATGCTACTTCAGCTGCTGCAAGCTGCAGATATTCAGCTGGTAGTAGGTAAGGAGTGCAAGGTTTGTTTAGTTTTGAGAGTAATTGTTATATAGGTTGTTGGAGACTGTATTAAATGTTAGGTGGGGGTGTTGTTTTGAGGAGAGGTCATTTTTGGAAGTGTGGGGAAATCATGGACTTGCTAGAGAGGTGACCGTTTCAGAGAAGAAGGTGTTGAATGTACAGGCTATTAAGTTGGTAGCTGGAGTAGGTGTTTTGGTATTGCCTGGATGGAGGAGTTTATTGATTAATTTTTGGGATTATGATTTTGATTTTGTTGGTGTTGAAGATAATAATTTTTTTTGTCAAGATAGGTAAGTTTTTTGTAGTGTTTCTAAGGTATTTGAAGTTTTGGTGGTCAGTTGGGTTTTTAGTAGTTCTTCATTTTGTCCATTGTTTATTTCTTAAATGCATCATTTGCTTGGTATTTTGAAACCATGGGCAGCTTTTGGAGATGGGCAGCTTTTGATCCTGTGGAGGAATGTGTTGTTGTTAAAATGGGCAATTCCTTCCTCAATTAGTTTTTTTAGAGTTGACAGTTTATACAGTTTGAGTTCATTGAGGAAGCTAGGAAGGTTAATGATTTAAATTGTTGTTTTTTTGTTTGGTGATGTAGGTGAGAAGATGGTCACTGATATTGTCAGGAAGTATACCAGTTTGTAGTATGATTGATTGCACTCATACACATGGATTATACTCAAATAATATTAAAATGACAGATGATACATTTCATCTGTAGCTGATGTCATTATACAATACTGCTAGCATGTAACGGTAAGTCTTCTGTGAGCTACCTATCCATTTTGTGGTCTTCCTATTACACATACATGCATCATATACGTACGCATATACTGACATTTCTAGACACACAACCCAGTTGTCAAGAAAATGACTACACATGAGTTTTTGCCTTGATTTATGTGCATGTTACATAAATCCACATGATCATGGGCCTTATTTTGCAACTGCATACATGGCACATCTGTTATAGATAGACATATGTAAGTATGGATAACAGCACATTGGTCTATTGATATGCAGATCAAACTGACAGTTCTCTATAAAGGTCCTTCTGGAATGCATTACATGCATACATGTATGAAAAGTCACACTTTCTAGCATTTACAACATGTGGGTTTCTACCACAAATTATTATTTCCAGAATTAATGCTGTTATTGGAATGATTTTACAGGTATGCATGATTCTTCTCAGTATGTCCCCATTGTTACATGTGTTTGCATTGACATTACACCTTCAGTATTGTTTCCTTCATACATATAAGGCAAGGAAAGGGTTAAAATTCTTTAACCTGTATGTGTGTTCCACTATCAGTTCATTTCTATGTAAATTATTTCCTTTGTTTATTTTCACACTATGCATAACAATACTAGTGAAGTTCTATAACTCTGTAGCACCTGTAGCATATGTAATGTCCCATACTGCTTTTCTTGCAACTTCTGTCTCACCTCTCAGCTTTAAATATTATTTATAAATTCAGTCAGTTTGTTACACTGTAGCTATGCCTCTTCTTTGGTCAGCATTTCATTATTTTATCATGTAGATTTTTCTCTGATTGGTAGTGATCAATAATTATAATTACCGGTGTTTGTACAGTAAACTATTGATATAAAACTACTCTTTCCAATTTAAAGTTGTCCTGTCTCTTAATTTATGCACCTCAGGTTGCCCTTGCCTTCTATTGCACCTTCTAAGCATACTTGCTTACTGAAGTTAAGCTTATATACAACCTATTGTTTATACTGTGTGCTCAAGCCTATCGGCACCTCAACATGGCCACTAGTGGGTGCTGTGGACACAAACAGGTACTGCTCAACGTGTAGGATTGCTTAACAGTTTACATATTCAATGAGGATTGCTGCTCATTGTGCTAAGATGAGTGGATGTGCAGACTTAGCACAATGTGTATCTGCTTGTAAATGAACCCTACTAATGCCATAGGATCATAGGATCATAGGAATTTACTAGGTTAATGGCCCTAGGGCCCTTACAAGCCTAACCAAGCTCTACCCTTATTTCCATGATCAGCACCTGTTGTCCCTATTCAAGAGGGACACAGGTGGAATCCCCAGGGTTAATTTACGGTTATCCATCCAAATGTCCAGATTGCATTTGAAGAGAACCAATGACGTGCTCTGTTTCATATAAAGTGGGAGTCTGTTCCAAAGGTGTGGTAACCTCTGTGATACTAATCTGTCCCTCAAGCAGGTCTGAGTAATGTCACATACCAGGTTAAGTCTTTAGAGCGAGTAACCCATGTACCATTTGACTTGCAGAGATGCAGCATTTCCAGTAAAGTGGGGTCAGAGATTGCCATTTATGCAAGACAGAAATCTCGTCTGAGTAGTCTGTATGAAACAGAATAAAGTGACAGTGATTTCAGATGATCCACATAGGACAGATGCTGAAGACCTAGAATTTTCCTTGTGAGGAACCTTTGTGGTCTCTCCAATTGCTGCAGGTGCTTGGAACAGTACATACCAAAAGGGGTGTTGTACTCAATTATTGGCCTGATGAGGGAAGAGTACACAAAGGTTATAACTTCTTTTTTTCTGGAGGCAATGCCCTTACTTATGAGATGAGCAATATATTATGATATTCTTACAACTCTGGAGACATGATGATGAAAGTTGAAGTTGCTGTCAACCTGAGTGCCCAGGTCTCTCACCACTGAGTGCATTCGTAAGGTGTTGCTATTAATGTGATAGTTAGCAGAAACATCGCCTTACTGAATGAGTTTAAGGCCATGACTTTGGCAAAAATAATTTGTTTGTATAAGACCCTCCTGTAGGATGTTGACATCATCTGGAGATTCTATGACCACTCCCAGTTTGCAGTCATCAGCAAACTTTGTCAGCCACAGACCTTTAGTTTTTGCTTGTACTTTGGAGAAATAGATTTCAAACAGTAGAGGTCACAGGATTGATTCTTGTAGAGCACCACTGGTTACAGGTGTGCTGTTGCAGGTAGATTCCCCTATTTTGACTATATGGGTTCTATCAGTGAATAAATTAGCAACCTATCTAACTATATAAGGGTTGATGCCTAGCTGGGTGAGTTTGTCAATGATGCCTGAGTGGAGGATAGCGTCAAATGCCTTGGCTAAGTCTAGGTAGGCTATATGCACAGATTTCCCCTTGCCCAGGGCCTTGGTGACTGTCTCAAAGAAGTCCATAAAGGTTTAACAGGCATGATCTCCCTTTGACAAATCCAAACTGAGTAGGTCAAGTGTTTGGAAATTACCTATATCTTTGTTGATAATTTTGATAAGTTTGATGATTCACTCCATGGCCTTGAAGATAAGGCTAGTCAGGCTAATATGTCTATAGTTCTTGGGGTCAGTGGAGGCACCACCCTTGTGCAAGGGAATAATGGTGTCTGTTTTCCATTCAGCTGGGATAAGGCTGGTGCTTAGACTATCATTGAAAAGAGTACCCAATGGTGTTGCTAATTATTGTTGGAGTCCATGTAGAACACAGGCTGGAATGTTATCATGTCCCATAGATCCTGTATTCCTGGCCTTAGAGAAGGTGTCAACAATATGCTCTTTAGATATACAAGGTAGGGAACAGATGACAGATATGTCATTTGGTATGTGTGGTGGGGACAGGGGAGTGAATTTTTCACAGAACCTGTCAGCCAACAGGTTAGCTATGTCCACAGGCTCTTTATATATGGTACCATTAACTACCAGTTCGGCACAAATCTGGGCCTTTCCAGTTCAGCACAAATCTGGGCCTTTCCTTTTGGGTTACAAATGTAACTAAAGAATGCCTTATGGTTGTCTTTAGTTGAGGAAACTAATTTGGATTCATAGTTTGCTTTTGAGGACTTCACAGGAAGTCTTATTTGTTTGTTTAAGCTGATGAGGGAGTGTTTCCAGTTTAGGGCTCGCTCCCTCTTACTCTTAGATAGCAATTTCTTCCTCTTATTGTAAAGCTTGTTATTGGGAGTTGTCCACCAGGCACATTTACTCTTCCTTGAGGAGCTTGTTTTGGTCTTATCAGGGACATCCGAGTCAATGAAGTTATACAGGTGTTTGTATAAAACACCGGTGTAGAACTTGGCATAGTTGCCAGTTTCATCTGAGGGGGGAGGTGCAATGAAGCTATTTATACCATCCTCATGTCAAGTAAGCAGCTATATAATTCATCTTCTTAGCCAGGTAAATGGAAGAAATGGCAAATCTACTGGTTATTTTTTATAATTTTGTTTTTATGAATATACTTTTTTATTTGTGATATTTCAGAATGGAATATTTAAACAACTGAAAATGGAATAATTGATAAAGTTCATAATTTCTGAAGAGGAATGTAATATTGTTTATTACATTAATATTCTGCCACTTGAATCTTTCAAGAAACTGCCTCTCCCCAGGAGTATTCCTCATGCTTTCTAATTAATACTTAAATAGAACAAAGACATATTAGTGGGGCTTATGCTACATTTTCAGTCTAGATAGGAGGTATGTTGCAGTGAACCCAGTATGAGTGCATGCTTACACATACCCTTTGTGTTCAGCTGGAGTGAGAGACACTCTTTTGCTGGCCACATGGGCCCAAGTTCCACCTTTGTGCTTGTAGCAAACACCTGAGATTTATTCCAGGTGGCACTCCTTCAGTGAGACCTGTAGTGATCCACCCTCAGAGGAAGTGAGGCATTGTTGGCTGATTACTCCCATTTAACCATGGCTAAGTCCTCTATTTGCCCAGGCTATTAGAGTCAGGTAATTTAGGTGACAGTGGTTAGGAATTTGGGGCGATCAAAGAGTTTCTGGGTTTGGTTCATGAATGGGGTGCCTTCAGTGTGGAGTTTGCATGTCCTCCCTGTATTCGTGTGAGTTTACTCCGGGTGCTCCAGTTTCCTCCCACATTCCAAAGACATATATTAGGTGGACTGGACACTCTAAATTGGCCACAGATGTGAGTGTGTGGTGTGGAAGAACAACTGCAGCAGAGCTAGCCACCCAATGGTGTAAAAATTGATAACTGAATTGACACCCCAAATCCATGTGCAAAAATGGGAAAAAAGGGTTGTGGATGGATGGATGAATTTGCATACGTCTCAACCTTTAAGCATCAGAAATCATATCACTTGCCTTTAAAAATCATAGCTAAGAGACAAAAAGAGGATCACTTTCTTATTTTTCGTCTTACTTTTGACAATAGGTCTTAATATACTAGACTCTGCATAGCTTAGCTAGTCATAGGAAATCTTGTAAAAGTGTATTTAATAAGATATGTATTTATAAACAGGTCTGAGGAAAATTAATAATTTTAAGAAGAACAGCACTAAATCTAAGGGCAAATATGATACCTCTATGCCTTAATCATAGCAGTTGAGAAGTATGATTATCTACTTGCCTGACTCCTTGCTACAGATCAGAGACACAATGTGTACAGCACAGGTATATACAATGAAGACTACTGATGCAGGATAGTTAGTACTGAGCATGCTCAGTGGTGTACAAAAATGTATTTATGCAACAGTAACCATGGTCAGTTACCTCACTACAATGTAGCTTTGTCAGTTTCAGTTAGATCCACCCATTGCATACAGTGCCTCCCCCTACATTGTAATCACCAGCTTTCCAGACTGTACTGAGCTTAAGCACATTTCATTTATTGTATGTAGACTAGATTTGCGGTAGCATTGTCACCTCACAGCAAGACGCTGTCTGGATCGATTCTTAGCTAGAGCGTCTTCTGCGTGGAGACATGTGTGAATGGGCGTACCTTCGTTGAAGGATGTGCATCAGGGCTGGCAACTCGGCACGTAAAAATCAACTGCCAATCATTAGCAGACCGGAGTTCCGCTGTGGTGACCCCTAACAGGGAAAAGCCGAAAGACACATAGACTAGATTTTTCTAATATGCCCATCATTTACCTTACCAGCTAAGGATTATATTTTCTTCATTTTAGGTCCAGGTACCCATGACATCTGACAGTTATTTCAGTGGTGGTCATATATAATATTGAAAATCCATGGCTTGTTAGTTTGCAATACTGGCTTTAGTGCTTTGAAGATGGCACTTTCAGCCAGGTGTCCTGTCACAATTCCTTCTCTGTCATTGACATCACCAATTCCCTTTTTCACATTTCTCACATGGGGTTGGGGTATCACATCAACATCAAGTGACACCCTTATAAATTTTCATTAAGTAGAAAGGATTTTCCTTGATAATTCTCTATCTTATGCAGTCTTGCCTCTGTTCCTTGCATCCAAGTGTCTTAAGTTTGATACCAAATCAGGGTGAAACCAAAATTTCCTGATTTGTCCTCCAAGCTCCCGTACTGTACCCCATTTCCAAAAAAACTGCCCTTTGTATATAATTAATGATGCAGCTCACACAAAATAAAATTCTCATAACAAACTCCCTAATGAAAGAACTAGTAACAGAAAAAAATACTTCTTAAGCATAGGCAAATTGATGTTCTATACTAGTTCACTTTTACAATTTGTGCTTCATTTGCGAGTCTGAAGACTGGGCATTTAGCCCCTTTGATTTAATGAAAATGGATAAAATGCTGACCCCTGAAAAATTAATTTGTACATTAGGGTTTATATGGTCTATGCCTGGCAGTACATATTATGTAATTTTATAAACACACCTTGCCAAAAATAAATCATCATTGTAGCATTTCTATGCTGCTTCAAGAAATTAATTAATGCCAAAGAAATTTAAGCTACAACACTTGCATGACAGAAGAGCAACTCATAAATGGGGCTCCTCCTAGGAACACTCATTCACGATGCATGATCCATCTCTAATGAAAATTAGTAAAATGTACTTCAGCATTTTAAGAAAGGGTTATAAGGTTAAGTATTGCAACACATTGTGGTTGGGGGGGAAGTGTCCCACTAGACCTTGCATTAAATGTGAAAAGGTACTTGGTTCCCATGACACCTTTGCATGAAGAATGTGAAAAATTATTTTCAGTTTTAGTCAGAAATATGATTGACACTATTTCTATTATATCGTATGTCCGTCACTAACAGACTGCAAGAGCAAGTCTGGACAGTAAGCTATGTTTTCTAATAGATGCTTGAATTATTATACTTTTATTATTTTCTCACTAATTTACTTTTGGTAGAAGCTTCTGGAGTATGCAAACTTAATATACTTACTTTCCCCTCAAGGCTCACACTTTCACCTATCCAGTTATTTCGTACAGGATATTTTCCTCTATAGGTTCTGGTCTATTGTTTAATAAAGTATATTTTTTACTACTGCTCAACTTATTGTACAGACAATGAAATACAAAAGCTATGAATCAAAAACCTTAAAACATTTATGTATCTAATACTTTAATTTGTATAGAAGAACAAAACTCTGGAAGTAGAAAGGCTAGCATATCCTTTTGTCAAATGTATTTGGTGCCACCTAGTGGAATTTACTTGGTATAGCTTTCTTGATTCAAAATTGACTACATTTTATATTAATTTGTGAAAAAAGCTAAGGTTATATATCTCACATGTCTTCAGCAGTATATCCCTATTTTAATTTAAAATTTAAAATTTTACTGTGAGTACCAAAGTGCAAGAAAATTGTGTGAAAAAAAGCAGATAGTTAACCATTAGATTACTGGCTGATTTCATACTAGCCTTTTAGTTCTGGACAGCGACAACTCATGTCACAACACTATAAGTTTCTTTAAAGTATGTGTTGATTATAAATCAGTGCTTGGGTTAACTTCCACTGGAAATAAATGTGTCTGTTTTGAGTTTGCCTTTCCGCTATATTTATATATATATATATATATATATATATATATATATATATATATATATATATTTATTTTACATTTGTTGACCATGGAAGTCCGGCTGGGCACAAAGACCCCTTTTCAGCAGAGGCCTGGGGAGAAAAGCTCCAGTAAATGCAGTACAATCAAAATGTTTTAAGTTATAAAATATCAACAATGTGAGCATAATACAATTACATTAAATTTACAATGGCAAAATAGATAAGAAGACATTAACTATACATACAGTATTAAGGTTTCTATACTAATTATACGGTATATAGATATACCCCGGGATTCATGAACCTTGCGCCAGGCGCCCGCATAGCGTCGGCGTTATAAAGCCAAATATGGCCACCGAGCGATTCAGGTATGAACCAATCCCACGTGCACTACCGGCGTGCGCCGGACCTCGCCGCGGCGTAGGTATGCTAAACACCCTGTGTACGGTATTGCACCATGCAAATGAAGGCAAATAGCGATCCACGGTTGGGCAGGCGTGAAGCGTAAGACGGCAATGTAAACCAAAAAAGCGGTTTACATTTACCCAAACATGACCAAGGAGTAATGGAAGGCTGTCAACGTCAGGTATCATACAGGTGCAATATGCCAATGGCGAAAGGCACCGAGAATGTCCAAAGAAAACCTGCACAAACTGTAAATAATGACATAAATGTTATGTACGCAGAAACCACAGCAGAACCCCCGGATATGTGCACAGAAGGTGCAAAACAATGAAATAATATGAGAATGTCCTAAAAGAGCAGTATAATATAAATCAGATGCACAGCCACCACACACCATAGTATGTATGGAAAGCCTCAACCCCAGCGCAAGGGTTGTCAAGGAGTGGCGGCAGTGTTCGGTGCCGTAACCATGTATTAGCAGTCAATGCCATGCAAATGAGGCAGATAATAGTGAATCGCAAAACCGGCGCCGGTGTAAGGATGGAGCAAACAGCGCAGCGGTAGTATACCGAGGAGTGGCCTACACGGAATACATGTCAATCGCAGAGGGGTGTGCCACTGTAGGAGGAAGCACATTGGAGGCCAGCAAACATGGGCTGTACAATGCACATCACAGCAGTAGGACCGGCGTGTGAGGAAATAGATGCGCTGAGAGTACATAATGCGCGCACAGATGCATGTGCACGAGGATGACTACGTTCCCTAACCCAGTCATGTGACGGCCTCCCCGTCAACAACCACGGATATAGGAAGGTAATGCGGAGAATATGAGGAAATGCGGAAGCAGTGTAATTGGAGCCGTAATGAGCAATCAACACCAATCAATCCAGGAAGGGCAGACAGTGGCAGCTGACAACTCTGCATGCAGACTCCCGCAAAACGGGAAAGGGGAGGCATAGGAATGCAAAGATAGTAGGGGATGTAGTAGAAATGCAAAGAGCAAAGAACCAAAATAGCACAGCCAAGTACAGAGGTAGCATAACGGCGGCGGCAGACAAAATGCATCATATGCCATGTGCCTGCAGGATGCACTGCAGGCAACAGTAGGTGCAACGTGCAGAAACAGTAATGTAAGATGCAAAGCTAAGCCAATGCAGGCAACTGTAATGTAACACTAAAGGCAATACCGTTGCAGTTGCAACGTAAAACACCAAGATAATCCACAGATACGGCTGCACAGACACACCCAATGACATCACCGGGTATACAGCACAACAGTATAAAGTGTGAATGCACACAACACACAGCGCGATTTCTCAAACGCCGCACCGTAGGGTGTAAATACACGGGGAACTTTTAATATGTATATGTTGGGTGCCGCCGTGGCCATGATGCATAGGTATGTGTCAGAGACAGACGGAGTTGCGGAGGAGGGTGCCGACAACTACCGTAGGCCTCATAGGAGAAGGAGAGTGTTCAGACCAAGGGTGACCTACCAGGGGCTGCAAGACCTGGAGATAGTAGAGCACTACAGGGTGGACAGGGACACGTTACAGCAAATAGTGGAGCTGTGCCGGCCACACCTGAGAACAAGAGACAACAGAGGGGAGCCCATCCCAGTGGACACAAAGGTATGTGTGAGCTTGCGAATACTGGCTACAGGTACCTTTCAAAGGCCAACCGGGATATAATGGGTATCTCACAGGCATCAGCATCCAGGGTACTACACCAGTTCCTGGATGCCATGTTACGACATGCCCATGAGTATATAAACTTCCCAGATCTCAGGAGGAGTTGGCTAGCAATATCGCCACTTCCACCGTGTGGCACAATACCCGGAGGTACTGGGTGCGATAGACTGTACGCACATAGAAATCAAGTCACCGCCGGGAGCAGGGTAGACGCTTACATAAACCACAAGGGATACCCTCCATCAATTGCCAGGTCATGTGCAATGCGCAGGGCATTATCATGGATGTGTGCTGGCAGCCCTGGAAGCTACCACGACTCCCATATCTGGCATGCCTCACAGCTGTATCAGGTATTTGCCAGGGGACATCAGACAAGGTCACCTTGTGGGGGATGCTGGCTATGCACTGGAGCAGTGGATGATGACACCCATCAGAAATGCACACACACACATGCAAGAACGCCATAATGAGGCACACGCACAAACCAGAATAATCATAGAGCGTGTGTTTGGGATGTTGAAATCACGGTTCCGGTGTTTGGATACATCCGGTGGAGCCTTGCAGTACTCTCCAGGCACATGTGCCCACATATTCATAGTATGTTGTATGCTACACAATATGATTCTGCGGAAACAGCTGCTGCAGGGACATAATGGTGTAGGGCCACCAAGCCCGCCACAACTGCCAAGGCAAGCACAGGCACAGGGCATTCAGCACCATGAACACACTGTGCCAGCCCCAGTAGGTAGACGGAGGTGTACCCAATATGCCTACGCCCTGGCAAAGAGGGAACGCATAGCACATACTTTGACAGCGTAGGCCCCATGGACTGACACCACCTTACCTGCACACACAGTGAAATGGACGCCACACAAACATGTCCGCCCGTAATGTGTACCGTATGGGCGGACCTATGTGTGACTCCAACAAAGGCACCGCCCAAACACTGCACACCCAATTGCCAGCAGAGCATGGAACGCCAACACCTCAACCGCATGCCAGTTCTACAGCAGACGGCGTAGCCGTATGCTGCCACTTTCGCCGCAAGTCGACTAGTATCCC